>NW_026047697.1:0-90669 GCF_023864345.2 Schistocerca serialis cubense | reverse complement strand
TGTACTTGCAAATTAAACACATTTCCGTTACTTCACCTTTCATCTCACACTGTGGAAACTAGTATTTTTTTACGTCGCCAAACGGTCCTATAATCAACTAACAAAACATCTCACTTACTGGGCCAGGCGGCGCGGCGCGTCTCTTCTCTTCGTCTCAAATACGCTGCATAACGTACTCATCAGATAACTTCCTTCGATGCCACTCAACTTCAAAATCTTAAAACTTTGACACCGTCCAAGAGACCACCGACCTCAGTACGTCATAACATATTTCACCCTCGATACGGACCCCTTACTGGGTCCCATGCAAATACTCGCACTCAACAGAGCGCAAATACAAACCGAAAAACGGATTAACACAAACTCGCGCAAAATGCTACTGGTTTTCGTCGATGTACTTGCAAATTAAACACTTTCCGTTACTCTCCTTTCATTCCACTGTGGAAACTAGTATTTTTTACGTCGCCAAACGGTCCTATATCAACTACAAAACTACACTTACTGGGCCAGGCGGCGCGGCGCGTCTCTTCTCATCGTCTCAAAATACGCTGCATAAACGTCCGTAACTCCTCGATGCCCTCACTTCAAATCTTAAAACTTTGACACCGCCAAGAGACCACCGACCTCAGTACGTCATACAAATTTCACCTCGATACGACCTTACTGTCCCAGGCAAAAACGCACTCAAAGACGCAAATACAAACCGAAAAACGGATTACACAAACTCGCGCAAAAGCTACTTTTTCGTCTGATGTACTTGCAAATTAAACACTTTCCGTTACTCTCCTTTCATTCCACTGTGGAAACTAGTATTTTTTTACGTCGCCAAACGGGTTCCTATATCAACTACAAAACTACACTTACTGGGCCAGGCGGCGCGGGCGCGTCTCTTCTCATCGTCTCAAAATACGCTGCATAAACGTCCGGTAACTCCTCGATGCCCTCACTTCAAATCTTTAAAACTTTGACACCGCCAAGAGACCACCGACCTCAGTACGTCATACAAATTTCACCTTCGATACGACCTTACTGTCCCAGGCAAAAACGCACTCAAAGACGCAAATACAAACCGAAAAACGGATTACACAAACTCGCGCAAAAGCTACTTTTTTCGTCTGATGTACTTGCAAATTAAACACTTTCCGTTACTCTCCTTTCATTCCACTGTGGAAACTAGTATTTTTTTTACGTCGCCAAACGGTCCTATATCAACTACAAAACTACACTTACTGGGCCAGGCGGCGCGGCGCGTCTCTTCTCATCGTCTCAAAATACGCTGCATAAACGTCCGTAACTCCTCGATGCCCTCACTTCAAATCTTAAAACTTTGACACCGCCAGAGACCACCGACCTCAGTACGTCATACAAATTTCACCTCGATACGACCTTACTGTCCCAGGCAAAAACGCACTCAAAGACGCAAATACAAACCGAAAAACGGATTACACAAACTCGCGCAAAAGCCTACTTTTTCGTCTGATGTACTTGCAAATTAAACACTTTCCGTTACTCTCCTTTCATTCCACTGTGGAAACTAGTATTTTTTTACGTCGCCAAACGGTCCTATATCAACTACAAAACTACACTTACTGGGCCAGGCGGCGCGGCGCGTCTCTTCTCATCGTCTCAAAATACGCTGCATAAACGTCCGTAACTCCTCGATGCCCTCACTTCAAATCTTAAAACTTTGACACCGCCAAGAGACCACCGACCTCAGTACGTCATACAAATTTCACCTCGATACGACCTTACTGTCCCAGGCAAAAACGCACTCAAAGACGCAAATACAAACCGAAAAACGGATTACACAAACTCGCGCAAAAGCTACTTTTTCGTCTGATGTACTTGCAAATTAAACACTTTCCGTTACTCTCCTTTCATTCACACTGTGGAAACTAGTAATTTTTTTACGTCGCCAAACGGTCCCTATATCAACTACAAAACTACACTTACTGGGCCAGGCGGCGCGGCGCGTCTCTTCTCATCGTCTCAAAATACGCTGCATAAACGTCCGTAACTCCTCGATGCCCTCACTTCAAATCTTAAAACTTTGACACCGCCAAGAGACCACCGACCTCAGTACGTCATACAAATTTCACCTCGATACGACCTTACTGTCCCAGGCAAAAACGCACTCAAAGACGCAAATACAAACCGAAAAAACGGATTACACAAACTCGCGCAAAACCTACTTTTTTCGTCTGATGTACTTGCAAATTAAACACTTTCCGTTACTCTCCTTTCATTCCACTGTGGAAATACTAGTATTTTTTTACGTCGCCAAACGGTCCTATATCAACTACAAAACTACACTTACTGGGCCAGGCGGCGCGGCGCGTCTCTTCTCATCGTCTCAAAATACGCTGCATAAACGTCCGTAACTCCTCGATGCCCCCTCACTTCAAATCTTAAAACTTTGACACCGCCAAGAGACCACCGACCTCAGTACGTCATACAAATTTCACCTCGATACGACCTTACTGTCCCAGGCAAAAACGCACTCAAAGACGCAAATACAAACCGAAAAACGGATTACACAAACTCGCGCAAAAGCCTACTTTTTCGTCTGATGTACTTGCAAATTAAACACTTTCCGTTACTCTCCTTTCATTCCACTGTGGAAACTAGTATTTTTTTTACGTCGCCAAACGGTCCTATATCAACTACAAAACTACACTTACTGGGCCAGGCGGCGCGGCGCGTCTCTTCTCATCGTCTCAAAATACGCTGCATAAACGTCCGTAACTCCTCGATGCCCTCACTTCAAATCTTAAAACTTTGACACCGCCCAAGAGACCACCGACCCTCAGTACGTCATACAAAATTTCACCTCGATACGACCTTACTGTCCCAGGCAAAAACGCACTCAAAGACGCAAATACAAACCGAAAAACGGATTACACAAACTCGCGCAAAAGCTACTTTTTTCGTCTGATGTACTTGGCAAATTAAACACTTTCCGTTACTCTCCTTTCATTCCACTGTGGAAACTAGTATTTTTTTACGTCGCCAAACGGTCCTATATCAACTACAAAACTACACTTACTGGGCCAGGCGGCGCGGCGCGTCTCTTCTCATCGTCTCAAAATACGCTGCATAAACGTCCGTAACTCCTCGATGCCCTCACTTCAAATCTTAAAACTTTGACACCGCAAGAGACCACCGACCTCAGTACGTCATACAAATTTCACCTCGATACGACCCTTACTGTCCCAGGCAAAAACGCACTCAAAGACGCAAATACAAACCGAAAAACGGATTACACAAACTCGCGCAAAAGCTACTTTTTCGACTGATGTACTTGCAAATTAAACACTTTCCGTTACTCTCCTTTCATTCCACTGTGGAAACTAGTATTTTTTTACGTCGCCAAACGGTCCTATATCAACTACAAAACTACACTTACTGGGCCAGGGCGGCGCGGCGCGTCTCTTCTCATCGTCTCAAAATACGCTGCATAAACGTCCGTAACTCCTCGATGCCCTCACTTCAAATCTTAAAACTTTGACACCGCCAAGAGACCACCGACCTCAGTACGTCATACAAATTTCACCTCGATACGACCTTACTGTCCCAGGCAAAAACGCACTCAAAGGACGCAAATACAAACCGAAAAACGGATTACACAAACTCGCGCAAAAGCTACTTTTTCGTCTGATGTACTTGGCAAAATTAAACACTTTCCGTTACTCTCCTTTCATTCCACTTGTGGAAACTAGTATTTTTTTACGTCGCCAAACGGTCCTATATCAACTACAAAACTACACTTACTGGGCCAGGCGGCGCGGCGCGTCTCTTCTCATCGTCTCAAAATACGCTGCATAAACGTCCGTAACTCCTCGATGCCCTCACTTCAAATCTTAAAACTTTGACACCGCCAAGAGACCCACCGACCTCAGTACGTCATACAAATTTCACCTCGATACGACCCTTACTGTCCCAGGCAAAAACGCACTCAAAGACGCAAATACAAACCGAAAAACGGATTACACAAACTCGCGCAAAAACCTACTTTTTCGTCTGATGTACTTGCAAATTAAAACACTTTCCGTTACTCTCCTTTCATTCCACTGTGGAAACTAGTATTTTTTTACGTCGCCAAACGGTCCTATATCAACTACAAAACTACACTTACTGGGCCAGGCGGCGCGGCGCGTCTCTTCTCATCGTCTCAAAATACGCTGCATAAACGTCCGTAACTCCTCGATGCCCTCACTTCAAATCTTAAAACTTTGACACCGCCAAGAGACCACCGACCTCAGTACGTCATACAAATTTCCACCTCGATACGACCTTACTGTCCCAGGCAAAAACGCACTCAAAGACGCAAATACAAACCGAAAAAACGGATTACACAAACTCGCGCAAAAGCTACTTTTTTCGTCTGATGTACTTGGCAAATTAAACACTTTCCGTTACTCTCCTTTCATTCCACTGTGGAAACTAGTATTTTTTTACGTCGCCAAACGGTCCTATATCAACTACAAAACTACACTTACTGGGCCAGGCGGCGCGGCGCGTCTCTTCTCATCGTCTCAAAATACGCTGCATAAACGTCCGTAACTCCTCGATTGCCCTCACTTCAAATCTTAAAACTTTGACACCGCCAAGAGACCACCGACCTCAGTACGTCATACAAATTTCACCTCGATACGACCTTACTGTCCCAGGCAAAAACGCACTCAAAGACGCAAATACAAACCGAAAAACGGATTACACAAACTCGCGCAAAAGCCTACTTTTTCGTCTGATGTACTTGCAAATTAAACACTTTCCGTTACTCTCCTTTCATTCCACTGTGGAAACTAGTATTTTTTTTACGTCGCCAAACGGTCCTATATCAACTACAAAACTACACTTACTGGGCCAGGCGGCGCGGCGCGTCTCTTCTCATCGTCTCAAAATACGCTGCATAAACGTCCGTAACTCCTCGATGCCCTCACTTCAAATCTTAAAACTTTGACACCGCCAAGAGACCACCGACCTCAGTACGTCATACAAATTTCACCTCGATACGACCTTACTGTCCCAGGCAAAAACGCACTCAAAGACGCAAATACAAACCGAAAAACGGATTACACAAACTCGCGCAAAACCTACTTTTTTCGTCTGATGTACTTGCAAATATTAAAACACTTTCCGTTACTCTCCTTTCATTCCACTGTGGAAACTAGTATTTTTTTACGTCGCCAAACGGTCCCTATATCAACTACAAAACTACACTTACTGGGCCAGGCGGCGCGGCGCGTCTCTTCTCATCGTCTCAAAATACGCTGCATAAACGTCCGTAACTCCTCGATGCCCTCACTTCAAATCTTAAAACTTTGACACCGCCAAGAGACCACCGACCTCAGTACGTCATACAAATTTCACCTCGATACGACCTTACTGTCCCAGGCAAAAACGCACTCAAAGACGCAAATACAAACCGAAAAACGGATTACACAAACTCGCGCAAAAGCTACTTTTTCGTCTGATGTACTTGCAAATTAAACACTTTCCGTTACTCTCCTTTCATTCCACTGTGGAAACTAGTATTTTTTTACGTCGCCAAACGGTCCTATATCAACTACAAAACTACACTTACTGGGCCAGGCGGCGCGGCGCGTCTCCTTCTCATCGTCTCAAAATACGCTGCATAAACGTCCGTAACTCCTCGATGCCCTCACTTCAAATCTTAAAACTTTGACACCGCCAAGAGACCACCGACCTCAGTACGTCATACAAATTTCACCTCGATACGACCTTACTGTCCCAGGCAAAAACGCACTCAAAGACGCAAATACAAACCGAAAAACGGATTACACAAACTCGCGCAAAACTACTTTTTCGTCTGATGTACTTGCAAATTAAACACTTTCCGTTACTCTCCTTTCATTCCACTGTGGAAACTAGTATTTTTTTACGTCGCCAAACGGTCCTATATCAACTACAAAACTACACTTACTGGGCCAGGCGGCGCGGGCGCGTCTCTTCTTCATCGTCTCAAAATACGCTGCATAAACGTCCCGTAACTCCTCGATGCCCTCACTTCAAATCTTAAAACTTTGACACCGCCAAGAGACCACCGACCTCAGTACGTCATACAAATTTCACCTCGATACGACCATTACTGTCCCCAGGCAAAAACGCACTCAAAGACGCAAATACAAACCGAAAAAACGGATTACACAAACTCGCGCAAAACGCTACTTTTTCGTCTGATGTACTTGCAAATTAAACACTTTCCGTTACTCTCCTTTCATTCCACTGTGGAAACTAGTATTTTTTTTTACGTCGCCAAACGGTCCTATATCAACTACAAAACTACACTTACTGGGCCAGGCGGCGCGGCGCGTCTCTTCTCATCGTCTCAAAATACGCTGCATAAACGTCCGTAACTCCTCGATGCCCTCACTTCAAATCTTAAAACTTTGACACCGCCAAGAGACCACCGACCTCAGTACGTCATACAAATTTCACCTCGATACGACCTTACTGTCCCAGGCAAAAACGCACTCAAAGACGCAAATACAAACCGAAAAACGGATTACACAAACTCGCGCAAAACGCTACTTTTTCGTCTGATGTACTTGCAAATTAAACACTTTCCGTTACTCTCCTTTCATTCCACTGTGGAAACTAGTAATTTTTTTACGTCGCCAAACGGTCCTATATCAACTACAAAACTACACTTACTGGGCCAGGCGGCGCGGCGCGTCTCTTTCTCATCGTCTCAAAATACGCTGCATAAACGTCCGTAACTCCTCGATGCCCTCACTTCAAATCTTAAAACTTTGACACCGCCAAGAGACCACCGACCTCAGTACGTCATACAAATTTCACCTCGATACGACCTTACTGTCCCAGGCAAAAACGCACTCAAAGACGCAAATACAAACCGAAAAACGGATTACACAAACTCGCGCAAAACCTACTTTTTCGTCTGATGTACTTGCAAATTAAACACTTTCCGTTACTCTCCCTTTCATTCCACTGTGGAAACTAGTATTTTTTTACGTCGCCAAACGGTCCTATATCAACTACAAAACTACACTTACTGGGCCAGGCGGCGCGGCGCGTCTCTTCTCATCGTCTCAAAATACGCTGCATAAACGTCCGTAACTCCTCGATGCCCTCACTTCAAATCTTAAAACTTTGACACCGCCAAGAGACCACCGACCTCAGTACGTCATACAAATTTCACCTCGATACGACCTTACTGTCCCAGGCAAAAACGCACTCAAAGACGCAAATACAAACCGAAAAACGGATTACACAAACTCGCGCAAAAGCCTACTTTTTCGTCTGATGTACTTGCAAATTAAACACTTTCCGTTACTCTCCTTTCATTCCACTGTGGAAACTAGTATTTTTTTACGTCGCCAAACGGTCCTATATCAACTACAAAACTACACTTACTGGGCCAGGCGGCGCGGCGCGTCTCTTCTCATCGTCTCAAAATACGCTGCATAAACGTCCGTAACTCCTCGATGCCCTCACTTCAAATCTTAAAACTTTGACACCGCCAAGAGACCACCGACCTCAGTACGTCATACAAATTTCACCTCGATACGACCTTACTGTCCCAGGCAAAAACGCACTCAAAGACGCAAATACAAACCGAAAAACGGATTACACAAACTCGCGCAAAACCTACTTTTTCGTCTGATGTACTTGCAAATTAAACACTTTCCGTTACTCTCCTTTCATTCCACTGTGGAAACTAGTATTTTTTTACGTCGCCAAACGGTCCTATATCAACTACAAAACTACACTTACTGGGCCAGGCGGCGCGGCGCGTCTCTTCTCATCGTCTCAAAATACGCTGCATAAACGTCCCGTAACTCCTCGATGCCCTCACTTCAAATCTTAAAACTTTGACACCGCCAAGAGACCACCGACCTCAGTACGTCATACAAATTTCACCTCGATACGACCTTACTGTCCCAGGCAAAAACGCACTCAAAGACGCAAATACAAACCGAAAAACGGATTACACAAACTCGCGCAAAACGCTACTTTTTTCGTCTGATGTACTTGCAAATTAAACACTTTCCGTTACTCTCCCTTTCATTCCACTGTGGAAACTAGTATTTTTTTACGTCGCCAAACGGTCCTATATCAACTACAAAACTACACTTACTGGGCCAGGCGGCGCGGCGCGTCTCTTCTCATCGTCTCAAAATACGCTGCATAAACGTCCGTAACTCCTCGATGCCCCTCACTTCAAATCTTAAAACTTTGACACCGCCAAGAGACCACCGACCTCAGTACGTCATACAAATTTCACCTCGATACGACCTTACTGTCCCAGGCAAAAACGCACTCAAAGACGCAAATACAAACCGAAAAACGGATTACACAAACTCGCGCAAAAGCTACTTTTTCGTCTGATGTACTTGCAAATTAAACACTTTCCGTTACTCTCCTTTCATTCCACTGTGGAAACTAGTATTTTTTTACGTCGCCAAACGGTCCTATATCAACTACAAAACTACACTTACTGGGCCAGGGCGGCGCGGCGCGTCTCTTCTCATCGTCTCAAAATACGCTGCATAAACGTCCGTAACTCCTCGATGCCCTCACTTCAAATCTTAAAACTTTGACACCGCCAAGAGACCACCGACCTCAGTACGTCATACAAATTTCACCTCGATACGACCTTACTGTCCCAGGCAAAAACGCACTCAAAGACGCAAATACAAACCGAAAAACGGATTACACAAACTCGCGCAAAACCTACTTTTTTCGTCTGATGTACTTGCAAATTAAACACTTTCCGTTACTCTCCTTTCATTCCACTGTGGAAACTAGTATTTTTTTACGTCGCCAAACGGTCCTATATCAACTACAAAACTACACTTACTGGGCCAGGCGGCGCGGCGCGTCTCTTCTCATCGTCTCAAAATACGCTGCATAAACGTCACGTAACTCCTCGATGCCCTCACTTCAAATCTTAAAACTTTGACACCGCCAAGAGACCACCGACCTCAGTACGTCATACAAATTTCACCTCGATACGACCTTACTGTCCCAGGCAAAAACGCACTCAAAGACGCAAATACAAACCGAAAAACGGATTACACAAACTCGCGCAAAACCTACTTTTTCGTCTGATGTACTTGCAAATTAAACACTTTCCGTTACTCTCTCTTTCATTCCACTGTGGAAACTAGTATTTTTTTACGTCGCCAAACGGTCCTATATCAACTACAAAACTACACTTACTGGGCCCAGGCGGCGCGGCGCGTCTCTTCTCATCGTCTCAAAATACGCTGCATAAACGTCCGTAACTCCTCGATGCCCTCACTTCAAATCTTAAAACTTTGACACCGCCAAGAGACCACCGACCTCAGTACGTCATACAAATTTCACCTCGATACGACCTTACTGTCCCAGGCAAAAACGCACTCAAAGACGCAAATACAAACCGAAAAACGGATTACACAAACTCGCGCAAAACCTACTTTTTCGTCTGATGTACTTGCAAATTAAACACTTTCCGTTACTCTCCTTTCATTCCACTGTGGAAACTAGTATTTTTTTACGTCGCCAAACGGTCCTATATCACACTACAAAACTACACTTACTGGGCCAGGCGGCGCGGCGCGTCTCTTCTCATCGTCTCAAAATACGCTGCATAAACGTCCGTAACTCCTCGATGCCCCTCACTTCAAATCTTAAAACTTTGACACCGCCAAGAGACCACCGACCTCAGTACGTCATACAAATTTCACCTCGATACGACCTTACTGTCCCAGGCAAAAACGCACTCAAAGACGCAAATACAAACCGAAAAACGGATTACACAAACTCGCGCAAAACGCTACTTTTTCGTCTGATGTACTTGCAAATTAAACACTTTCCGTTACTCTCCTTTCATTCCACTGTGGAAACTAGTATTTTTTTACGTCGCCAAACGGTCCTATAATCAACTACAAAACTACACTTACTGGGCCCAGGCGGCGCGGCGCGTCTCTTCTCATCGTCTCAAAATACGCTGCATAAACGTCCGTAACTCCTCGATGCCCTCACTTCAAATCTTAAAACTTTGACACCGCCAAGAGACCACCGACCTCAGTACGTCATACAAATTTCACCTCGATACGACCTTACTGTCCCAGGCAAAAACGCACTCAAAGACGCAAATACAAACCGAAAAACGGATTACACAAACTCGCGCAAAACCTACTTTTTCGTCTGATGTACTTGCAAATTAAACACTTTCCGTTACTCTCCTTTCATTCCACTGTGGAAACTAGTATTTTTTTTACGTCGCCAAACGGTCCTATATCAACTACAAAACTACACTTACTGGGCCAGGCGGCGCGGCGCGTCTCTTCTCATCGTCTCAAAATACGCTGCCATAAACGTCCCGTAACTCCTCGATGCCCTCACTTCAAATCTTAAAACTTTGACACCGCCAAGAGACCACCGACCTCAGTACGTCATACAAATTTCACCTCGATACGACCTTACTGTCCCAGGCAAAAACGCACTCAAAGACGCAAATACAAACCGAAAAACGGATTACACAAACTCGCGCAAAAGCTACTTTTTCGTCTGATGTACTTGCAAATTAAACACTTTCCGTTACTCTCCCTTTCATTCCACTGTGGAAACTAGTATTTTTTTACGTCGCCAAACGGTCCTATATCAACTACAAAACTACACTTACTGGGCCAGGCGGCGCGGCGCGTCTCTTCTCATCGTCTCAAAATACGCTGCATAAACGTCCGTAACTCCTCGATGCCCTCACTTTCAAAATCTTAAAACTTTGACACCGCCAAGAGACCACCGACCTCAGTACGTCATACAAATTTCACCTCGATACGACTCCTTACTGTCCCAGGCAAAAACGCACTCAAAGACGCAAATACAAACCGAAAAAACGGATTACACAAACTCGCGCAAAAGCTAACTTTTTCGTCTGATGTACTTTGCAAATTAAACACTTTCCGTTACTCTCCTTTCATTCCACTGTGGAAACTAGTATTTTTTTACGTCGCCAAACGGTCCCTATATCAACTACAAAACTACACTTACTGGGCCAGGCGGCGCGGCGCGTCTCTTCTCATCGTCTCAAAATACGCTGCATAAACGTCCGTAACTCCTCGATGCCCTCACTTCAAATCTTAAAACTTTGACACCGCCAAGAGACCACCGACCTCAGTACGTCATACAAATTTCACCTCGATACGACCTTACTGTCCCAGGCAAAAACGCACTCAAAGACGCAAATACAAACCGAAAAAACGGATTACACAAACTCGCGCAAAAAGCTACTTTTTCGTCTGATGTACTTGCAAATTAAACACTTTCCGTTACTCTCCTTTCATTCCACTGTGGAAACTAGTATTTTTTTACGTCGCCAAACGGTCCTATATCAACTACAAAACTACACTTACTGGGCCAGGCGGCGCGGCGCGTCTCTTCTCATCGTCTCAAAATACGCTGCATAAACGTCCGTAACTCCTCGATGCCCTCACTTCAAATCTTAAAACTTTGACACCGCCAAGAGACCACCGACCTCAGTACGTCATACAAATTTCACCTCGATACGACCTTACTGTCCCAGGCAAAAACGCACTCAAAGACGCAAATACAAACCGAAAAACGGATTACACAAACTCGCGCAAAACCTACTTTTTTCGTCTGATGTACTTGCAAATTAAACACTTTCCGTTACTCTCCCTTTCATTCCACTGTGGAAACTAGTATTTTTTTTACGTCGCCAAACGGTCCTATATCAACTACAAAACTACACTTACTGGGCCAGGCGGCGCGGCGCGTCTCTTCTCATCGTCTCAAAATACGCTGCATAAACGTCCGTAACTCCTCGATGCCCTCACTTCAAATCTTAAAACTTTGACACCGCCAAGAGACCACCCGACCTCAGTACGTCATACAAATTTCACCTCGATACGACCTTACTGTCCCAGGCAAAAACGCACTCAAAGACGCAAATACAAACCGAAAAACGGATTACACAAACTCGCGCAAAAGCTACTTTTTCGTCTGATGTACTTGCAAATTAAACACTTTCCGTTACTCTCCTTTCATTCCACTGTGGAAACTAGTATTTTTTTACGTCGCCAAACGGTCCTATATCAACTACAAAACTACACTTACTGGCCAGGCGGCGCGGCGCGTTCTCTTCTCATCGTCTCAAAATACGCTGCATAAACGTCCGTAACTCCTCGATGCCCTCACTTCAAATCTTAAAACTTTGACACCGCCAAGAGACCACCCGACCTCAGTACGTCATACAAATTTCACCTCGATACGACCTTACTGTCCCAGGCAAAAACGCACTCAAAGACGCAAATACAAACCGAAAAACGGATTACACAAACTCGCGCAAAAGCTACTTTTTCGTCTGATGTACTTGCAAATTAAACACTTTCCGTTACTCTCCTTTCATTCCACTGTGGAAACTAGTATTTTTTTACGTCGCCAAACGGTCCCTATATCAACTACAAAACTACACTTACTGGGCCAGGCGGCGCGGCGCGTCTCTTCTCATCGTCTCAAAATACGCTGCATAAACGTCCGTAACTCCTCGATGCCCTCACTTCAAATCTTAAAACTTTGACACCGCCAAGAGACCACCGACCTCAGTACGTCATACAAATTTCACCTCGATACGACCTTACTGTCCCAGGCAAAAACGCACTCAAAGACGCAAATACAAACCGAAAAACGGATTACACAAACTCGCGCAAAAGGCTACTTTTTCGTCTGATGTACTTGCAAATTAAACACTTTCCGTTACTCTCCTTTCATTCCCACTGTGGAAACTAGTATTTTTTTACGTCGCCAAACGGTCCTATATCAACTACAAAACTACACTTACTGGGCCAGGCGGCGCGGCGCGTCTCTTCTCATCGTCTCAAAATACGCTGCATAAACGTCCGTAACTCCTCGATGCCCTCACTTCAAATCTTAAAACTTTGACACCGCCAAGAGACCACCGACCTCAGTACGTCATACAAATTTCACCTCGATACGACCTTACTGTCCCAGGCAAAAACGCACTCAAAGACGCAAATACAAACCGAAAAACGGATTACACAAACTCGCGCAAAAGCTACTTTTTCGTCTGATGTACTTGCAAATTAAACACTTTCCGTTACTCTCCTTTCATTCCACTGTGGAAACTAGTATTTTTTTACGTCGCCAAACGGTCCTATATCAACTACAAAACTACACTTACTGGGCCAGGCGGCGCGGCGCGTCTCTTCTCATCGTCTCAAAATACGCTGCATAAACGTCCGTAACTCCTCGATGCCCTCACTTCAAATCTTAAAACTTTGACACCGCCAAGAGACCACCGACCTCAGTACGTCATACAAATTTCACCTCGATACGACCCTTACTGTCCCAGGCAAAAACGCACTCAAAGACGCAAAATACAAACCGAAAAACGGATTACACAAACTCGCGCAAAAGCTACTTTTTCGTCTGATGTACTTGCAAATTAAACACTTTCCGTTACTCTCCTTTCATTCCACTGTGGAAACTAGTATTTTTTTACGTCGCCCAAACGGTCCTATATCAACTACAAAACTACACTTACTGGGCCAGGCGGCGCGGCGCGTCTCTTCTCATCGTCTCAAAATACGCTGCATAAACGTCCGTAACTCCTCGATGCCCTCACTTCAAATCTTAAAACTTTGACACCGCCAAGAGACCACCGACCTCAGTACGTCATACAAATTTCACCTCGATACGACCTTACTGTCCCAGGCAAAAACGCACTCAAAGACGCAAATACAAACCGAAAAACGGATTACACAAACTCGCGCAAAAGCTACTTTTTCGTCTGATGTACTTGCAATATTAAACACTTTCCGTTACTCTCCTTTCATTCCACTGTGGAAACTAGTATTTTTTTACGTCGCCAAACGGTCCTATATCAACTACAAAACTACACTTACTGGGCCAGGCGGCGCGGGCGCGTCCTCTTCTCATCGTCTCAAAATACGCTGCATAAACGTCCGTAACTCCTCGATGCCCTCACTTCAAATCTTAAAACTTTGAGCACCGCCAAGAGACCACCGACCTCAGTACGTCATACAAATTTCACCTCGATACGACCTTATTGTCCCAGGCAAAAACGCACTCAAAGACGCAAATACAAACCGAAAAACGGATTACACAAAACTCGCGCAAAACCTACTTTTTCGTCTGATGTACTTGCAAATTAAACACTTTCCGTTACTCTCCTTTCATTCCACTGTGGAAACTAGTATTTTTTTTACGTCGCCAAACGGTCCTATATCAACTACAAAACTACACTTACTGGGCCAGGCGGCGCGGCGCGTCTCTTCTCATCGTCTCAAAATACGCTGCATAAACGTCCGTAACTCCTCGATGCCCTCACTTCAAATCTTAAAACTTTGACACCGCCAAGAGACCACCGACCCTCAGTACGTCATACAAATTTCACCTCGATACGACCTTACTGTCCCAGGCAAAAACGCACTCAAAGACGCAAATACAAACCGAAAAACGGATTACACAAACTCGCGCAAAAGCTACTTTTTCGTCTGATGTACTTGCAAATTAAACACTTTCCGTTACTCTCCTTTCATTCCACTGTGGAAACTAGTATTTTTTTACGTCGCCAAACGGTCCTATATCAACTACAAAACTACACTTACTGGGCCAGGCGGCGCGGCGCGTCTCTTCCTCATCGTCTCAAAATACGCTGCATAAACGTCCGTAACTCCTCGATGCCCTCACTTCAAATCTTAAAACTTTGACACCGCCAAGAGACCACCGACCTCAGTACGTCATACAAATTTCACCTCGATACGACCTTACTGTCCCAGGCAAAAACGCACTCAAAGACGCAAATACAAACCGAAAAAACGGATTACACAAACTCGCGCAAAACCTACTTTTTCGTCTGATGTACTTGCAAATTAAACACTTTCCGTTACTCTCCTTTCATTCCACTGTGGAAACTAGTATTTTTTTACGTCGCCAAACGGTCCCTATATCAACTACAAAACTACACTTACTGGGCCAGGCGGCGCGGCGCGTCTCTTCTCATCGTCTCAAAATACGCTGCATAAACGTCCGTAACTCCTCGATGCCCTCACTTCAAATCTTAAAACTTTGACACCGCAAGAGACCACCGACCTCAGTACGTCATACAAATTTCACCTCGATACGACCTTACTGTCCCAGGCAAAAACGCACTCAAAGACGCAAATACAAACCGAAAAACGGATTACACAAACTCGCGCAAAAGCTACTTTTTCGTCTGATGTACTTGCAAATTAAACACTTTCCGTTACTCTCCTTTCATTCCACTGTGGAAACTAGTATTTTTTTACGTCGCCAAACGGTCCTATATCAACTACAAAACTACACTTACTGGGCCAGGCGGCGCGGCGCGTCCTCTTCTCTTCGTCTCAAAATACGCTGCATAAACGTCCGTAACTCCTCGATGCCCTCACTTCAAATCTTAAAACTTTGACACCGCCAAGAGACCACCGACCTCAGTACGTCATACAAAATTTCACCTCGATACGACCTTACTGTCCCAGGCAAAAACGCACTCAAAGACGCAAATACAAACCGAAAAACGGATTACACAAACTCGCGCAAAACCTACTTTTTCGTCTGATGTACTTGCAAATTAAACACTTTCCGTTACTCTCCTTTCATTCCACTGTGGAAACTAGTATTTTTTTACGTCGCCAAACGGTCCTATATCAACTACAAAACTACACTTACTGGGCCAGGCGGCGCGGCGCGTCTCTTCTCATCGTCTCAAAATACGCTGCATAAACGTCCGTAACTCCTCGATGCCCTCACTTCAAATCTTAAAACTTTGACACCGCCAAGAGACCACCGACCTCAGGTACGTCATACAAATTTCACCTCGATACGACCTTACTGTCCCAGGCAAAAACGCACTCAAAGACGCAAATACAAACCGAAAAACGGATTACACAAACTCGCGCAAAAGCCTACTTTTTCGTCTGATGTACTTGCAAATTAAACACTTTCCGTTACTCTCCTTTCATTCCACTGTGGGAAACTAGTATTTTTTTTACGTCGCCAAACGGTCCTATATCAACTACAAAACTACACTTACTGGGCCAGGCGGCGCGGCGCGTCTCTTCTCATCGTCTCAAAATACGCTGCATAAACGTCCGTAACTCCTCGATGCCCTCACTTCAAATCTTAAAACTTTGACACCGCCAAGAGACCACCGACCTCAGTACGTCATACAAATTTCACCTCGATACGACCTTACTGTCCCAGGCAAAAACGCACTCAAAGACGCAAATACAAACCGAAAAACGGATTACACAAACTCGCGCAAAACCTACTTTTTTCGTCTGATGTACTTGCAAATTAAACACTTTCCGTTACTCTCCTTTCATTCCACTGTGGAAACTAGTATTTTTTTACGTCGCCAAACGGTCCTATATCAACTACAAAACTACACTTACTGGGCCAGGCGGCGCGGCGCGTCTCTTCTCATCGTCTCAAAATACGCTGCATAAACGTCCGTAACTCCTCGATGCCCTCACTTCAAATCTTAAAACTTTGACACCGCCAAGAGACCACCGACCTCAGTACGTCATACAAATTTCACCTCGATACGACCTTACTGTCCCAGGCAAAAACGCACTCAAAGACGCAAATACAAACCGAAAAACGGATTACACAAACTCGCGCAAATCCTACTTTTTCGTCTGATGTACTTGCAAATTAAACACTTTCCGTTACTCTCCTTTCATTCCACTGTGGAAACTAGTATTTTTTTTACGTCGCCAAACGGTCCTATATCAACTACAAAACTACACTTACTGGGCCAGGCGGCGCGGCGCGTCTCTTCTCATTCGTCTCAAAATACGCTGCATAAACGTCCGTAACTCCTCGATGCCCTCACTTCAAATCTTAAAACTTTGACACCGCCAAGAGACCACCGACCTCAGTACGTCATACAAATTTCACCTCGATACGACCTTACTGTCCCAGGCAAAAACGCACTCAAAGACGCAAATACAAACCGAAAAACGGATTACACAAACTCGCGCAAAAGCTACTTTTTCGTCTGATTGTACTTGCAAATTAAACACTTTCCGTTACTCTCCTTTCATTCCACTGTGGAAACTAGTATTTTTTTACGTCGCCAAACGGTCCTATATCAACTACAAAACTACACTTACTGGGCCAGGCGCGCGGCGCGTCTCTTTCTCATCGTCTCAAAATACGCTGCATAAACGTCCCGTAACTCCTCGATGCCCTCACTTCAAATCTTAAAACTTTGACACCGCCAAGAGACCACCGACCTCAGTACGTCATACAAATTCTTACTGTCCCAGGCAAAAACGCACTCAAAGACGCAAATACAAACCGAAAAACGGATTACACAAACTCGCGCAAAACCTACTTTTTCGTCTGATGTACTTGCAAATTAAACACTTTCCGTTACTCTCCTTTCATTCCACTGTGGAAACTAGTATTTTTTTACGTCGCCAAACGGTCCTATATCAACTACAAAACTACACTTACTGGGCCAGGCGGCGCGGCGCGTCTCTTCTCATCGTCTCAAAATACGCTGCATAAACGTCCGTAACTCCTCGATGCCCTCACTTCAAATCTTAAAACTTTGACACCGCCAAGAGACCACCGACCTCAGTACGTCATACAAATTTCACCTCGATACGACCTTACTGTCCCAGGCAAAAACGCACTCAAAGACGCAAATACAAACCGAAAAACGGATTACACAAACTCGCGCAAAACCTACTTTTTCGTCTGATGTACTTGCAAATTAAACACTTTCCGTTACTCTCCTTTCATTCCACTGTGGAAACTAGTATTTTTTTACGTCGCCAAACGGTCCTATATCAACTACAAAACTACACTTACTGGGCCAGGCGGCGCGGCGCGTCTCTTCTCATCGTCTCAAAATACGCTGCATAAACGTCCGTAACTCCTCGATGCCCTCACTTCAAATCTTAAAACTTTGACACCGCCAAGAGACCACCGACCTCAGTACGTCATACAAATTTCACCTCGATACGACCTTACTGTCCCAGGCAAAAACGCACTCAAAGACGCAAATACAAACCGAAAAACGGATTACACAAACTCGCGCAAAACCTACTTTTTCGTCTGATGTACTTGCAAATTAAACACTTTCCGTTACTCTCCTTTCATTCCACTGTGGAAACTAGTATTTTTTTACGTCGCCAAACGGTCCTATATCAACTACAAAACTACACTTACTGGGCCAGGCGGCGCGGCGCGTCTCTTCTCATCGTCTCAAAATACGCTGCATAAACGTCCGTAACTCCTCGATGCCCTCACTTCAAATCTTAAAACTTTGACACCGCCAAGAGACCACCGACCTCAGTACGTCATACAAATTTCACCTCGATACGACCTTACTGTCCCAGGCAAAAACGCACTCAAAGACGCAAATACAAACCGAAAAACGGATTACACAAACTCGCGCAAAACCTACCTTTTCGTCTGATGTACTTGCAAATTAAACACTTTCCGTTACTCTCCTTTCATTCCACTGTGGAAACTAGTATTTTTTTACGTCGCCAAACGGTCCTATATCAACTACAAAACTACACTTACTGGGCCAGGCGGCGCGGCGCGTCTCTTCTCATCGTCTCAAAATACGCTGCATAAACGTCCGTAACTCCTCGATGCCCTCACTTCAAATCTTAAAACTTTGACACCGCCAAGAGACCACCGACCTCAGTACGTCATACAAATTTCACCTCGATACGACCTTACTGTCCCAGGCAAAAACGCACTCAAAGACGCAAATACAAACCGAAAAACGGATTACACAAACTCGCGCAAAAGCTACTTTTTCGTCTGATGTACTTGCAAATTAAACACTTTCCGTTACTCTCCTTTCATTCCACTGTGGAAACTAGTATTTTTTTACGTCGCCAAACGGTCCTATATCAACTACAAAACTACACTTACTGGGCCAGGCGGCGCGGCGCGTCTCTTCTCATCGTCTCAAAATACGCTGCATAAACGTCCGTAACTCCTCGATGCCCTCACTTCAAATCTTAAAACTTTGACACCGCCAAGAGACCACCGACCTCAGTACGTCATACAAATTTCACCTCGATACGACCTTACTGTCCCAGGCAAAAACGCACTCAAAGACGCAAATACAAACCGAAAAACGGATTACACAAACTCGCGCAAAAGCTACTTTTTCGTCTGATGTACTTGCAAATTAAACACTTTCCGTTACTCTCCTTTCATTCCACTGTGGAAACTAGTATTTTTTTACGTCGCCAAACGGTCCTATATCAACTACAAAACTACACTTACTGGGCCAGGCGGCGCGGCGCGTCTCTTCTCATCGTCTCAAAATACGCTGCATAAACGTCCGTAACTCCTCGATGCCCTCACTTCAAATCTTAAAACTTTGACACCGCCAAGAGACCACCGACCTCAGTACGTCATACAAATTTCACCTCGATACGACCTTACTGTCCCAGGCAAAAACGCACTCAAAGACGCAAATACAAACCGAAAAACGGATTACACAAACTCGCGCAAAAGCTACTTTTTCGTCTGATGTACTTGCAAATTAAACACTTTCCGTTACTCTCCTTTCATTCCACTGTGGAAACTAGTATTTTTTTACGTCGCCAAACGGTCCTATATCAACTACAAAACTACACTTACTGGGCCAGGCGGCGCGGCGCGTCTCTTCTCATCGTCTCAAAATACGCTGCATAAACGTCCGTAACTCCTCGATGCCCTCACTTCAAATCTTAAAACTTTGACACCGCCAAGAGACCACCGACCTCAGTACGTCATACAAATTTCACCTCGATACGACCTTACTGTCCCAGGCAAAAACGCACTCAAAGACGCAAATACAAACCGAAAAACGGATTACACAAACTCGCGCAAAAGCTACTTTTTCGTCTGATGTACTTGCAAATTAAACACTTTCCGTTACTCTCCTTTCATTCCACTGTGGAAACTAGTATTTTTTTACGTCGCCAAACGGTCCTATATCAACTACAAAACTACACTTACTGGGCCAGGCGGCGCGGCGCGTCTCTTCTCATCGTCTCAAAATACGCTGCATAAACGTCCGTAACTCCTCGATGCCCTCACTTCAAATCTTAAAACTTTGACACCGCCAAGAGACCACCGACCTCAGTACGTCATACAAATTTCACCTCGATACGACCTTACTGTCCCAGGCAAAAACGCACTCAAAGACGCAAATACAAACCGAAAAACGGATTACACAAACTCGCGCAAAACCTACTTTTTCGTCTGATGTACTTGCAAATTAAACACTTTCCGTTACTCTCCTTTCATTCCACTGTGGAAACTAGTATTTTTTTACGTCGCCAAACGGTCCTATATCAACTACAAAACTACACTTACTGGGCCAGGCGGCGCGGCGCGTCTCTTCTCATCGTCTCAAAATACGCTGCATAAACGTCCGTAACTCCTCGATGCCCTCACTTCAAATCTTAAAACTTTGACACCGCCAAGAGACCACCGACCTCAGTACGTCATACAAATTTCACCTCGATACGACCTTACTGTCCCAGGCAAAAACGCACTCAAAGACGCAAATACAAACCGAAAAACGGATTACACAAACTCGCGCAAAAGCTACTTTTTCGTCTGATGTACTTGCAAATTAAACACTTTCCGTTACTCTCCTTTCATTCCACTGTGGAAACTAGTATTTTTTTACGTCGCCAAACGGTCCTATATCAACTACAAAACTACACTTACTGGGCCAGGCGGCGCGGCGCGTCTCTTCTCATCGTCTCAAAATACGCTGCATAAACGTCCGTAACTCCTCGATGCCCTCACTTCAAATCTTAAAACTTTGACACCGCCAAGAGACCACCGACCTCAGTACGTCATACAAATTTCACCTCGATACGACCTTACTGTCCCAGGCAAAAACGCACTCAAAGACGCAAATACAAACCGAAAAACGGATTACACAAACTCGCGCAAAAGCTACTTTTTCGTCTGATGTACTTGCAAATTAAACACTTTCCGTTACTCTCCTTTCATTCCACTGTGGAAACTAGTATTTTTTTACGTCGCCAAACGGTCCTATATCAACTACAAAACTACACTTACTGGGCCAGGCGGCGCGGCGCGTCTCTTCTCATCGTCTCAAAATACGCTGCATAAACGTCCGTAACTCCTCGATGCCCTCACTTCAAATCTTAAAACTTTGACACCGCCAAGAGACCACCGACCTCAGTACGTCATACAAATTTCACCTCGATACGACCTTACTGTCCCAGGCAAAAACGCACTCAAAGACGCAAATACAAACCGAAAAACGGATTACACAAACTCGCGCAAAACCTACTTTTTCGTCTGATGTACTTGCAAATTAAACACTTTCCGTTACTCTCCTTTCATTCCACTGTGGAAACTAGTATTTTTTTACGTCGCCAAACGGTCCTATATCAACTACAAAACTACACTTACTGGGCCAGGCGGCGCGGCGCGTCTCTTCTCATCGTCTCAAAATACGCTGCATAAACGTCCGTAACTCCTCGATGCCCTCACTTCAAATCTTAAAACTTTGACACCGCCAAGAGACCACCGACCTCAGTACGTCATACAAATTTCACCTCGATACGACCTTACTGTCCCAGGCAAAAACGCACTCAAAAACGCAAATACAAACCGAAAAACGGATTACACAAACTCGCGCAAAACCTACTTTTTCGTCTGATGTACTTGCAAATTAAACACTTTCCGTTACTCTCCTTTCATTCCACTGTGGAAACTAGTATTTTTTTACGTCGCCAAACGGTCCTATATCAACTACAAAACTACACTTACTGGGCCAGGCGGCGCGGCGCGTCTCTTCTCATCGTCTCAAAATACGCTGCATAAACGTCCGTAACTCCTCGATGCCCTCACTTCAAATCTTAAAACTTTGACACCGCCAAGAGACCACCGACCTCAGTACGTCATACAAATTTCACCTCGATACGACCTTACTGTCCCAGGCAAAAACGCACTCAAAGACGCAAATACAAACCGAAAAACGGATTACACAAACTCGCGCAAAAGCTACTTTTTCGTCTGATGTACTTGCAAATTAAACACTTTCCGTTACTCTCCTTTCATTCCACTGTGGAAACTAGTATTTTTTTACGTCGCCAAACGGTCCTATATCAACTACAAAACTACACTTACTGGGCCAGGCGGCGCGGCGCGTCTCTTCTCATCGTCTCAAAATACGCTGCATAAACGTCCGTAACTCCTCGATGCCCTCACTTCAAATCTTAAAACTTTGACACCGCCAAGAGACCACCGACCTCAGTACGTCATACAAATTTCACCTCGATACGACCTTACTGTCCCAGGCAAAAACGCACTCAAAGACGCAAATACAAACCGAAAAACGGATTACACAAACTCGCGCAAAAGCTACTTTTTCGTCTGATGTACTTGCAAATTAAACACTTTCCGTTACTCTCCTTTCATTCCACTGTGGAAACTAGTATTTTTTTACGTCGCCAAACGGTCCTATATCAACTACAAAACTACACTTACTGGGCCAGGCGGCGCGGCGCGTCTCTTCTCATCGTCTCAAAATACGCTGCATAAACGTCCGTAACTCCTCGATGCCCTCACTTCAAATCTTAAAACTTTGACACCGCCAAGAGACCACCGACCTCAGTACGTCATACAAATTTCACCTCGATACGACCTTACTGTCCCAGGCAAAAACGCACTCAAAGACGCAAATACAAACCGAAAAACGGATTACACAAACTCGCGCAAAAGCTACTTTTTCGTCTGATGTACTTGCAAATTAAACACTTTCCGTTACTCTCCTTTCATTCCACTGTGGAAACTAGTATTTTTTTACGTCGCCAAACGGTCCTATATCAACTACAAAACTACACTTACTGGGCCAGGCGGCGCGGCGCGTCTCTTCTCATCGTCTCAAAATACGCTGCATAAACGTCCGTAACTCCTCGATGCCCTCACTTCAAATCTTAAAACTTTGACACCGCCAAGAGACCACCGACCTCAGTACGTCATACAAATTTCACCTCGATACGACCTTACTGTCCCAGGCAAAAACGCACTCAAAGACGCAAATACAAACCGAAAAACGGATTACACAAACTCGCGCAAAAGCTACTTTTTCGTCTGATGTACTTGCAAATTAAACACTTTCCGTTACTCTCCTTTCATTCCACTGTGGAAACTAGTATTTTTTTACGTCGCCAAACGGTCCTATATCAACTACAAAACTACACTTACTGGGCCAGGCGGCGCGGCGCGTCTCTTCTCATCGTCTCAAAATACGCTGCATAAACGTCCGTAACTCCTCGATGCCCTCACTTCAAATCTTAAAACTTTGACACCGCCAAGAGACCACCGACCTCAGTACGTCATACAAATTTCACCTCGATACGACCTTACTGTCCCAGGCAAAAACGCACTCAAAGACGCAAATACAAACCGAAAAACGGATTACACAAACTCGCGCAAAAGCTACTTTTTCGTCTGATGTACTTGCAAATTAAACACTTTCCGTTACTCTCCTTTCATTCCACTGTGGAAACTAGTATTTTTTTACGTCGCCAAACGGTCCTATATCAACTACAAAACTACACTTACTGGGCCAGGCGGCGCGGCGCGTCTCTTCTCATCGTCTCAAAATACGCTGCATAAACGTCCGTAACTCCTCGATGCCCTCACTTCAAATCTTAAAACTTTGACAACGCCAAGAGACCACCGACCTCAGTACGTCATACAAATTTCACCTCGATACGACCTTACTGTCCCAGGCAAAAACGCACTCAAAGACGCAAATACAAACCGAAAAACGGATTACACAAACTCGCGCAAAAGCTACTTTTTCGTCTGATGTACTTGCAAATTAAACACTTTCCGTTACTCTCCTTTCATTCCACTGTGGAAACTAGTATTTTTTTACGTCGCCAAACGGTCCTATATCAACTACAAAACTACACTTACTGGGCCAGGCGGCGCGGCGCGTCTCTTCTCATCGTCTCAAAATACGCTGCATAAACGTCCGTAACTCCTCGATGCCCTCACTTCAAATCTTAAAACTTTGACAACGCCAAGAGACCACCGACCTCAGTACGTCATACAAATTTCACCTCGATACGACCTTACTGTCCCAGGCAAAAACGCACTCAAAGACGCAAATACAAACCGAAAAACGGATTACACAAACTCGCGCAAAACCTACTTTTTCGTCTGATGTACTTGCAAATTAAACACTTTCCGTTACTCTCCTTTCATTCCACTGTGGAAACTAGTATTTTTTTACGTCGCCAAACGGTCCTATATCAACTACAAAACTACACTTACTGGGCCAGGCGGCGCGGCGCGTCTCTTCTCATCGTCTCAAAATACGCTGCATAAACGTCCGTAACTCCTCGATGCCCTCACTTCAAATCTTAAAACTTTGACAACGCCAAGAGACCACCGACCTCAGTACGTCATACAAATTTCACCTCGATACGACCTTACTGTCCCAGGCAAAAACGCACTCAAAGACGCAAATACAAACCGAAAAACGGATTACACAAACTCGCGCAAAAGCTACTTTTTCGTCTGATGTACTTGCAAATTAAACACTTTCCGTTACTCTCCTTTCATTCCACTGTGGAAACTAGTATTTTTTTACGTCGCCAAACGGTCCTATATCAACTACAAAACTACACTTACTGGGCCAGGCGGCGCGGCGCGTCTCTTCTCATCGTCTCAAAATACGCTGCATAAACGTCCGTAACTCCTCGATGCCCTCACTTCAAATCTTAAAACTTTGACACCGCCAAGAGACCACCGACCTCAGTACGTCATACAAATTTCACCTCGATACGACCTTACTGTCCCAGGCAAAAACGCACTCAAAGACGCAAATACAAACCGAAAAACGGATTACACAAACTCGCGCAAAACCTACTTTTTCGTCTGATGTACTTGCAAATTAAACACTTTCCGTTACTCTCCTTTCATTCCACTGTGGAAACTAGTATTTTTTTACGTCGCCAAACGGTCCTATATCAACTACAAAACTACACTTACTGGGCCAGGCGGCGCGGCGCGTCTCTTCTCATCGTCTCAAAATACGCTGCATAAACGTCCGTAACTCCTCGATGCCCTCACTTCAAATCTTAAAACTTTGACACCGCCAAGAGACCACCGACCTCAGTACGTCATACAAATTTCACCTCGATACGACCTTACTGTCCCAGGCAAAAACGCACTCAAAGACGCAAATACAAACCGAAAAACGGATTACACAAACTCGCGCAAAAGCTACTTTTTCGTCTGATGTACTTGCAAATTAAACACTTTCCGTTACTCTCCTTTCATTCCACTGTGGAAACTAGTATTTTTTTACGTCGCCAAACGGTCCTATATCAACTACAAAACTACACTTACTGGGCCAGGCGGCGCGGCGCGTCTCTTCTCATCGTCTCAAAATACGCTGCATAAACGTCCGTAACTCCTCGATGCCCTCACTTCAAATCTTAAAACTTTGACACCGCCAAGAGACCACCGACCTCAGTACGTCATACAAATTTCACCTCGATACGACCTTACTGTCCCAGGCAAAAACGCACTCAAAGACGCAAATACAAACCGAAAAACGGATTACACAAACTCGCGCAAAACCTACTTTTTCGTCTGATGTACTTGCAAATTAAACACTTTCCGTTACTCTCCTTTCATTCCACTGTGGAAACTAGTATTTTTTTACGTCGCCAAACGGTCCTATATCAACTACAAAACTACACTTACTGGGCCAGGCGGCGCGGCGCGTCTCTTCTCATCGTCTCAAAATACGCTGCATAAACGTCCGTAACTCCTCGATGCCCTCACTTCAAATCTTAAAACTTTGACACCGCCAAGAGACCACCGACCTCAGTACGTCATACAAATTTCACCTCGATACGACCTTACTGTCCCAGGCAAAAACGCACTCAAAGACGCAAATACAAACCGAAAAACGGATTACACAAACTCGCGCAAAACCTACTTTTTCGTCTGATGTACTTGCAAATTAAACACTTTCCGTTACTCTCCTTTCATTCCACTGTGGAAACTAGTATTTTTTTACGTCGCCAAACGGTCCTATATCAACTACAAAACTACACTTACTGGGCCAGGCGGCGCGGCGCGTCTCTTCTCATCGTCTCAAAATACGCTGCATAAACGTCCGTAACTCCTCGATGCCCTCACTTCAAATCTTAAAACTTTGACACCGCCAAGAGACCACCGACCTCAGTACGTCATACAAATTTCACCTCGATACGACCTTACTGTCCCAGGCAAAAACGCACTCAAAGACGCAAATACAAACCGAAAAACGGATTACACAAACTCGCGCAAAACCTACTTTTTCGTCTGATGTACTTGCAAATTAAACACTTTCCGTTACTCTCCTTTCATTCCACTGTGGAAACTAGTATTTTTTTACGTCGCCAAACGGTCCTATATCAACTACAAAACTACACTTACTGGGCCAGGCGGCGCGGCGCGTCTCTTCTCATCGTCTCAAAATACGCTGCATAAACGTCCGTAACTCCTCGATGCCCTCACTTCAAATCTTAAAACTTTGACACCGCCAAGAGACCACCGACCTCAGTACGTCATACAAATTTCACCTCGATACGACCTTACTGTCCCAGGCAAAAACGCACTCAAAGACGCAAATACAAACCGAAAAACGGATTACACAAACTCGCGCAAAACCTACCTTTTCGTCTGATGTACTTGCAAATTAAACACTTTCCGTTACTCTCCTTTCATTCCACTGTGGAAACTAGTATTTTTTTACGTCGCCAAACGGTCCTATATCAACTACAAAACTACACTTACTGGGCCAGGCGGCGCGGCGCGTCTCTTCTCATCGTCTCAAAATACGCTGCATAAACGTCCGTAACTCCTCGATGCCCTCACTTCAAATCTTAAAACTTTGACACCGCCAAGAGACCACCGACCTCAGTACGTCATACAAATTTCACCTCGATACGACCTTACTGTCCCAGGCAAAAACGCACTCAAAGACGCAAATACAAACCGAAAAACGGATTACACAAACTCGCGCAAAACCTACTTTTTCGTCTGATGTACTTGCAAATTAAACACTTTCCGTTACTCTCCTTTCATTCCACTGTGGAAACTAGTATTTTTTTACGTCGCCAAACGGTCCTATATCAACTACAAAACTACACTTACTGGGCCAGGCGGCGCGGCGCGTCTCTTCTCATCGTCTCAAAATACGCTGCATAAACGTCCGTAACTCCTCGATGCCCTCACTTCAAATCTTAAAACTTTGACACCGCCAAGAGACCACCGACCTCAGTACGTCATACAAATTTCACCTCGATACGACCTTACTGTCCCAGGCAAAAACGCACTCAAAGACGCAAATACAAACCGAAAAACGGATTACACAAACTCGCGCAAAACCTACCTTTTCGTCTGATGTACTTGCAAATTAAACACTTTCCGTTACTCTCCTTTCATTCCACTGTGGAAACTAGTATTTTTTTACGTCGCCAAACGGTCCTATATCAACTACAAAACTACACTTACTGGGCCAGGCGGCGCGGCGCGTCTCTTCTCATCGTCTCAAAATACGCTGCATAAACGTCCGTAACTCCTCGATGCCCTCACTTCAAATCTTAAAACTTTGACACCGCCAAGAGACCACCGACCTCAGTACGTCATACAAATTTCACCTCGATACGACCTTACTGTCCCAGGCAAAAACGCACTCAAAGACGCAAATACAAACCGAAAAACGGATTACACAAACTCGCGCAAAAGCTACTTTTTCGTCTGATGTACTTGCAAATTAAACACTTTCCGTTACTCTCCTTTCATTCCACTGTGGAAACTAGTATTTTTTTACGTCGCCAAACGGTCCTATATCAACTACAAAACTACACTTACTGGGCCAGGCGGCGCGGCGCGTCTCTTCTCATCGTCTCAAAATACGCTGCATAAACGTCCGTAACTCCTCGATGCCCTCACTTCAAATCTTAAAACTTTGACACCGCCAAGAGACCACCGACCTCAGTACGTCATACAAATTTCACCTCGATACGACCTTACTGTCCCAGGCAAAAACGCACTCAAAGACGCAAATACAAACCGAAAAACGGATTACACAAACTCGCGCAAAACCTACTTTTTCGTCTGATGTACTTGCAAATTAAACACTTTCCGTTACTCTCCTTTCATTCCACTGTGGAAACTAGTATTTTTTTACGTCGCCAAACGGTCCTATATCAACTACAAAACTACACTTACTGGGCCAGGCGGCGCGGCGCGTCTCTTCTCATCGTCTCAAAATACGCTGCATAAACGTCCGTAACTCCTCGATGCCCTCACTTCAAATCTTAAAACTTTGACACCGCCAAGAGACCACCGACCTCAGTACGTCATACAAATTTCACCTCGATACGACCTTACTGTCCCAGGCAAAAACGCACTCAAAGACGCAAATACAAACCGAAAAACGGATTACACAAACTCGCGCAAAACCTACTTTTTCGTCTGATGTACTTGCAAATTAAACACTTTCCGTTACTCTCCTTTCATTCCACTGTGGAAACTAGTATTTTTTTACGTCGCCAAACGGTCCTATATCAACTACAAAACTACACTTACTGGGCCAGGCGGCGCGGCGCGTCTCTTCTCATCGTCTCAAAATACGCTGCATAAACGTCCGTAACTCCTCGATGCCCTCACTTCAAATCTTAAAACTTTGACACCGCCAAGAGACCACCGACCTCAGTACGTCATACAAATTTCACCTCGATACGACCTTACTGTCCCAGGCAAAAACGCACTCAAAGACGCAAATACAAACCGAAAAACGGATTACACAAACTCGCGCAAAAGCTACTTTTTCGTCTGATGTACTTGCAAATTAAACACTTTCCGTTACTCTCCTTTCATTCCACTGTGGAAACTAGTATTTTTTTACGTCGCCAAACGGTCCTATATCAACTACAAAACTACACTTACTGGGCCAGGCGGCGCGGCGCGTCTCTTCTCATCGTCTCAAAATACGCTGCATAAACGTCCGTAACTCCTCGATGCCCTCACTTCAAATCTTAAAACTTTGACACCGCCAAGAGACCACCGACCTCAGTACGTCATACAAATTTCACCTCGATACGACCTTACTGTCCCAGGCAAAAACGCACTCAAAGACGCAAATACAAACCGAAAAACGGATTACACAAACTCGCGCAAAACCTACCTTTTCGTCTGATGTACTTGCAAATTAAACACTTTCCGTTACTCTCCTTTCATTCCACTGTGGAAACTAGTATTTTTTTACGTCGCCAAACGGTCCTATATCAACTACAAAACTACACTTACTGGGCCAGGCGGCGCGGCGCGTCTCTTCTCATCGTCTCAAAATACGCTGCATAAACGTCCGTAACTCCTCGATGCCCTCACTTCAAATCTTAAAACTTTGACACCGCCAAGAGACCACCGACCTCAGTACGTCATACAAATTTCACCTCGATACGACCTTACTGTCCCAGGCAAAAACGCACTCAAAGACGCAAATACAAACCGAAAAACGGATTACACAAACTCGCGCAAAAGCTACTTTTTCGTCTGATGTACTTGCAAATTAAACACTTTCCGTTACTCTCCTTTCATTCCACTGTGGAAACTAGTATTTTTTTACGTCGCCAAACGGTCCTATATCAACTACAAAACTACACTTACTGGGCCAGGCGGCGCGGCGCGTCTCTTCTCATCGTCTCAAAATACGCTGCATAAACGTCCGTAACTCCTCGATGCCCTCACTTCAAATCTTAAAACTTTGACACCGCCAAGAGACCACCGACCTCAGTACGTCATACAAATTTCACCTCGATACGACCTTACTGTCCCAGGCAAAAACGCACTCAAAGACGCAAATACAAACCGAAAAACGGATTACACAAACTCGCGCAAAACCTACTTTTTCGTCTGATGTACTTGCAAATTAAACACTTTCCGTTACTCTCCTTTCATTCCACTGTGGAAACTAGTATTTTTTTACGTCGCCAAACGGTCCTATATCAACTACAAAACTACACTTACTGGGCCAGGCGGCGCGGCGCGTCTCTTCTCATCGTCTCAAAATACGCTGCATAAACGTCCGTAACTCCTCGATGCCCTCACTTCAAATCTTAAAACTTTGACACCGCCAAGAGACCACCGACCTCAGTACGTCATACAAATTTCACCTCGATACGACCTTACTGTCCCAGGCAAAAACGCACTCAAAGACGCAAATACAAACCGAAAAACGGATTACACAAACTCGCGCAAAACCTACTTTTTCGTCTGATGTACTTGCAAATTAAACACTTTCCGTTACTCTCCTTTCATTCCACTGTGGAAACTAGTATTTTTTTACGTCGCCAAACGGTCCTATATCAACTACAAAACTACACTTACTGGGCCAGGCGGCGCGGCGCGTCTCTTCTCATCGTCTCAAAATACGCTGCATAAACGTCCGTAACTCCTCGATGCCCTCACTTCAAATCTTAAAACTTTGACACCGCCAAGAGACCACCGACCTCAGTACGTCATACAAATTTCACCTCGATACGACCTTACTGTCCCAGGCAAAAACGCACTCAAAGACGCAAATACAAACCGAAAAACGGATTACACAAACTCGCGCAAAAGCTACTTTTTCGTCTGATGTACTTGCAAATTAAACACTTTCCGTTACTCTCCTTTCATTCCACTGTGGAAACTAGTATTTTTTTACGTCGCCAAACGGTCCTATATCAACTACAAAACTACACTTACTGGGCCAGGCGGCGCGGCGCGTCTCTGCTCATCGTGATTCAAAACATGCTGCATAAACGTCCGTAACTCCTCGATGCCTTCACTTACAATTTTAAAACTCTGACACCGCCAAGCGACTACCGACCTCAGTACGTGATATCAATTTCAACTAGATACGACCTTACTGTCCCAGGCAAAAACGCACTCAAAGACGCAAATACAAACCGAAAAACGGATCACACAAACTCGCGCAAAAGCTACGTTTTCGTCTTATGTAGTTACAAATTAAACACTTTCCGTTACTCTCCTTTCATTCCACTGTGGAAACTAGTATTTTTTTACCTCGCCACACGGTCCGATATCAAAGCAAACTACGCTCACTGGGCCAGGCGGCGCGGCGCGTCTCTGCTCATCGTGATTCAAAACATGCTGCATAAACGTCCGTAACTCCTCGATGCCTTCACTTACAATTTTAAAACTCTGACACCGCCAAGCGACTACCGACCTCAGTACGTGATATCAATTTCAACTAGATACGACCTTACTGTCCCAGGCAAAAACGCACTCAAAGACGCAAATACAAACCGAAAAACGGATCACACAAACTCGCGCAAAAGCTACGTTTTCGTCTTATGTAGTTACAAATTAAACACTTTCCGTTACTCTCCTTTCATTCCACTGTGGAAACTAGTATTTTTTTACCTCGCCACACGGTCCGATATCAAAGCAAACTACGCTCACTGGGCCAGGCGGCGCGGCGCGTCTCTGCTCATCGTGATTCAAAACATGCTGCATAAACGTCCGTAACTCCTCGATGCCTTCACTTACAATTTTAAAACTCTGACACCGCCAAGCGACTACCGACCTCAGTACGTGATATCAATTTCAACTAGATACGACCTTACTGTCCCAGGCAAAAACGCACTCAAAGACGCAAATACAAACCGAAAAACGGATCACACAAACTCGCGCAAAAGCTACGTTTTCGTCTTATGTAGTTACAAATTAAACACTTTCCGTTACTCTCCTTTCATTCCACTGTGGAAACTAGTATTTTTTTACCTCGCCACACGGTCCGATATCAAAGCAAACTACGCTCACTGGGCCAGGCGGCGCGGCGCGTCTCTGCTCATCGTGATTCAAAACATGCTGCATAAACGTCCGTAACTCCTCGATGCCTTCACTTACAATTTTAAAACTCTGACACCGCCAAGCGACTACCGACCTCAGTACGTGATATCAATTTCAACTAGATACGACCTTACTGTCCCAGGCAAAAACGCACTCAAAGACGCAAATACAAACCGAAAACCGGATCACACAAACTCGCGCAAAAGCTACGTTTTCGTCTTATGTAGTTACAAATTAAACACTTTCCGTTACTCTCCTTTCATTCCACTGTGGAAACTAGTATTTTTTTACCTCGCCACACGGTCCGATATCAAAGCAAACTACGCTCACTGGGCCAGGCGGCGCGGCGCGTCTCTGCTCATCGTGATTCAAAACATGCTGCATAAACGTCCGTAACTCCTCGATGCCTTCACTTACAATTTTAAAACTCTGACACCGCCAAGCGACTACCGACCTCAGTACGTGATATCAATTTCAACTAGATACGACCTTACTGTCCCAGGCAAAAACGCACTCAAAGACGCAAATACAAACCGAAAACCGGATCACACAAACTCGCGCAAAAGCTACGTTTTCGTCTTATGTAGTTACAAATTAAACACTTTCCGTTACTCTCCTTTCATTCCACTGTGGAAACTAGTATTTTTTTACCTCGCCACACGGTCCGATATCAAAGCAAACTACGCTCACTGGGCCAGGCGGCGCGGCGCGTCTCTGCTCATCGTGATTCAAAACATGCTGCATAAACGTCCGTAACTCCTCGATGCCTTCACTTACAATTTTAAAACTCTGACACCGCCAAGCGACTACCGACCTCAGTACGTGATATCAATTTCAACTAGATACGACCTTACTGTCCCAGGCAAAAACGCACTCAAAGACGCAAATACAAACCGAAAAACGGATCACACAAACTCGCGCAAAAGCTACGTTTTCGTCTTATGTAGTTACAAATTAAACACTTTCCGTTACTCTCCTTTCATTCCACTGTGGAAACTAGTATTTTTTTACCTCGCCACACGGTCCGATATCAAAGCAAACTACGCTCACTGGGCCAGGCGGCGCGGCGCGTCTCTGCTCATCGTGATTCAAAACATGCTGCATAAACGTCCGTAACTCCTCGATGCCTTCACTTACAATTTTAAAACTCTGACACCGCCAAGCGACTACCGACCTCAGTACGTGATATCAATTTCAACTAGATACGACCTTACTGTCCCAGGCAAAAACGCACTCAAAGACGCAAATACAAACCGAAAAACGGATCACACAAACTCGCGCAAAAGCTACGTTTTCGTCTTATGTAGTTACAAATTAAACACTTTCCGTTACTCTCCTTTCATTCCACTGTGGAAACTAGTATTTTTTTACCTCGCCACACGGTCCGATATCAAAGCAAACTACGCTCACTGGGCCAGGCGGCGCGGCGCGTCTCTGCTCATCGTGATTCAAAACATGCTGCATAAACGTCCGTAACTCCTCGATGCCTTCACTTACAATTTTAAAACTCTGACACCGCCAAGCGACTACCGACCTCAGTACGTGATATCAATTTCAACTAGATACGACCTTACTGTCCCAGGCAAAAACGCACTCAAAGACGCAAATACAAACCGAAAAACGGATCACACAAACTCGCGCAAAAGCTACGTTTTCGTCTTATGTAGTTACAAATTAAACACTTTCCGTTACTCTCCTTTCATTCCACTGTGGAAACTAGTATTTTTTTACCTCGCCACACGGTCCGATATCAAAGCAAACTACGCTCACTGGGCCAGGCGGCGCGGCGCGTCTCTGCTCATCGTGATTCAAAACATGCTGCATAAACGTCCGTAACTCCTCGATGCCTTCACTTACAATTTTAAAACTCTGACACCGCCAAGCGACTACCGACCTCAGTACGTGATATCAATTTCAACTAGATACGACCTTACTGTCCCAGGCAAAAACGCACTCAAAGACGCAAATACAAACCGAAAAACGGATCACACAAACTCGCGCAAAAGCTACGTTTTCGTCTTATGTAGTTACAAATTAAACACTTTCCGTTACTCTCCTTTCATTCCACTGTGGAAACTAGTATTTTTTTACCTCGCCACACGGTCCGATATCAAAGCAAACTACGCTCACTGGGCCAGGCGGCGCGGCGCGTCTCTGCTCATCGTGATTCAAAACATGCTGCATAAACGTCCGTAACTCCTCGATGCCTTCACTTACAATTTTAAAACTCTGACACCGCCAAGCGACTACCGACCTCAGTACGTGATATCAATTTCAACTAGATACGACCTTACTGTCCCAGGCAAAAACGCACTCAAAGACGCAAATACAAACCGAAAACCGGATCACACAAACTCGCGCAAAAGCTACGTTTTCGTCTTATGTAGTTACAAATTAAACACTTTCCGTTACTCTCCTTTCATTCCACTGTGGAAACTAGTATTTTTTTACCTCGCCACACGGTCCGATATCAAAGCAAACTACGCTCACTGGGCCAGGCGGCGCGGCGCGTCTCTGCTCATCGTGATTCAAAACATGCTGCATAAACGTCCGTAACTCCTCGATGCCTTCACTTACAATTTTAAAACTCTGACACCGCCAAGCGACTACCGACCTCAGTACGTGATATCAATTTCAACTAGATACGACCTTACTGTCCCAGGCAAAAACGCACTCAAAGACGCAAATACAAACCGAAAAACGGATCACACAAACTCGCGCAAAAGCTACGTTTTCGTCTTATGTAGTTACAAATTAAACACTTTCCGTTACTCTCCTTTCATTCCACTGTGGAAACTAGTATTTTTTTACCTCGCCACACGGTCCGATATCAAAGCAAACTACGCTCACTGGGCCAGGCGGCGCGGCGCGTCTCTGCTCATCGTGATTCAAAACATGCTGCATAAACGTCCGTAACTCCTCGATGCCTTCACTTACAATTTTAAAACTCTGACACCGCCAAGCGACTACCGACCTCAGTACGTGATATCAATTTCAACTAGATACGACCTTACTGTCCCAGGCAAAAACGCACTCAAAGACGCAAATACAAACCGAAAAACGGATCACACAAACTCGCGCAAAAGCTACGTTTTCGTCTTATGTAGTTACAAATTAAACACTTTCTGTTACTCTCCTTTCATTCCACTGTGGAAACTAGTATTTTTTTACCTCGCCACACGGTCCGATATCAAAGCAAACTACGCTCACTGGGCCAGGCGGCGCGGCGCGTCTCTGCTCATCGTGATTCAAAACATGCTGCATAAACGTCCGTAACTCCTCGATGCCTTCACTTACAATTTTAAAACTCTGACACCGCCAAGCGACTACCGACCTCAGTACGTGATATCAATTTCAACTAGATACGACCTTACTGTCCCAGGCAAAAACGCACTCAAAGACGCAAATACAAACCGAAAAACGGATCACACAAACTCGCGCAAAAGCTACGTTTTCGTCTTATTTAGTTACAAATTAAACACTTTCCGTTACTCTCCTTTCATTCCACTGTGGAAACTAGTATTTTTTTACCTCGCCACACGGTCCGATATCAAAGCAAACTACGCTCACTGGGCCAGGCGGCGCGGCGCGTCTCTGCTCATCGTGATTCAAAACATGCTGCATAAACGTCCGTAACTCCTCGATGCCTTCACTTACAATTTTAAAACTCTGACACCGCCAAGCGACTACCGACCTCAGTACGTGATATCAATTTCAACTAGATACGACCTTACTGTCCCAGGCAAAAACGCACTCAAAGACGCAAATACAAACCGAAAAACGGATCACACAAACTCGCGCAAAAGCTACGTTTTCGTCTTATGTAGTTACAAATTAAACACTTTCCGTTACTCTCCTTTCATTCCACTGTGGAAACTAGTATTTTTTTACCTCGCCACACGGTCCGATATCAAAGCAAACTACGCTCACTGGGCCAGGCGGCGCGGCGCGTCTCTGCTCATCGTGATTCAAAACATGCTGCATAAACGTCCGTAACTCCTCGATGCCTTCACTTACAATTTTAAAACTCTGACACCGCCAAGCGACTACCGACCTCAGTACGTGATATCAATTTCAACTAGATACGACCTTACTGTCCCAGGCAAAAACGCACTCAAAGACGCAAATACAAACCGAAAAACGGATCACACAAACTCGCGCAAAAGCTACGTTTTCGTCTTATGTAGTTACAAATTAAACACTTTCCGTTACTCTCCTTTCATTCCACTGTGGAAACTAGTATTTTTTTACCTCGCCACACGGTCCGATATCAAAGCAAACTACGCTCACTGGGCCAGGCGGCGCGGCGCGTCTCTGCTCATCGTGATTCAAAACATGCTGCATAAACGTCCGTAACTCCTCGATGCCTTCACTTACAATTTTAAAACTCTGACACCGCCAAGCGACTACCGACCTCAGTACGTGATATCAATTTCAACTAGATACGACCTTACTGTCCCAGGCAAAAACGCACTCAAAGACGCAAATACAAACCGAAAAACGGATCACACAAACTCGCGCAAAAGCTACGTTTTCGTCTTATGTAGTTACAAATTAAACACTTTCCGTTACTCTCCTTTCATTCCACTGTGGAAACTAGTATTTTTTTACCTCGCCACACGGTCCGATATCAAAGCAAACTACGCTCACTGGGCCAGGCGGCGCGGCGCGTCTCTGCTCATCGTGATTCAAAACATGCTGCATAAACGTCCGTAACTCCTCGATGCCTTCACTTACAATTTTAAAACTCTGACACCGCCAAGCGACTACCGACCTCAGTACGTGATATCAATTTCAACTAGATACGACCTTACTGTCCCAGGCAAAAACGCACTCAAAGACGCAAATACAAACCGAAAAACGGATCACACAAACTCGCGCAAAAGCTACGTTTTCGTCTTATTTAGTTACAAATTGAACACTTTCCGTTACTCTCCTTTCATTCCACTGTGGAAACTAGTATTTTTTTACCTCGCCACACGGTCCGATATCAAAGCAAACTACGCTCACTGGGCCAGGCGGCGCGGCGCGTCTCTGCTCATCGTGATTCAAAACATGCTGCATAAACGTCCGTAACTCCTCGATGCCTTCACTTACAATTTTAAAACTCTGACACCGCCAAGCGACTACCGACCTCAGTACGTGATATCAATTTCAACTAGATACGACCTTACTGTCCCAGGCAAAAACGCACTCAAAGACGCAAATACAAACCGAAAAACGGATCACACAAACTCGCGCAAAAGCTACGTTTTCGTCTTATGTAGTTACAAATCAAACACTTTCCGTTACTCTCCTTTCATTCCACTGTGGAAACTAGTATTTTTTTACCTCGCCACACGGTCCGATATCAAAGCAAACTACGCTCACTGGGCCAGGCGGCGCGGCGCGTCTCTGCTCATCGTGATTCAAAACATGCTGCATAAACGTCCGTAACTCCTCGATGCCTTCACTTACAATTTTAAAACTCTGACACCGCCAAGCGACTACCGACCTCAGTACGTGATATCAATTTCAACTAGATACGACCTTACTGTCCCAGGCAAAAACGCACTCAAAGACGCAAATACAAACCGAAAAACGGATCACACAAACTCGCGCAAAAGCTACGTTTTCGTCTTATTTAGTTACAAATTAAACACTTTCCGTTACTCTCCTTTCATTCCACTGTGGAAACTAGTATTTTTTTACCTCGCCACACGGTCCGATATCAAAGCAAACTACGCTCACTGGGCCAGGCGGCGCGGCGCGTCTCTGCTCATCGTGATTCAAAACATGCTGCATAAACGTCCGTAACTCCTCGATGCCTTCACTTACAATTTTAAAACTCTGACACCGCCAAGCGACTACCGACCTCAGTACGTGATATCAATTTCAACTAGATACGACCTTACTGTCCCAGGCAAAAACGCACTCAAAGACGCAAATACAAACCGAAAAACGGATCACACAAACTCGCGCAAAAGCTACGTTTTCGTCTTATGTAGTTACAAATTAAACACTTTCCGTTACTCTCCTTTCATTCCACTGTGGAAACTAGTATTTTTTTACCTCGCCACACGGTCCGATATCAAAGCAAACTACGCTCACTGGGCCAGGCGGCGCGGCGCGTCTCTGCTCATCGTGATTCAAAACATGCTGCATAAACGTCCGTAACTCCTCGATGCCTTCACTTACAATTTTAAAACTCTGACACCGCCAAGCGACTACCGACCTCAGTACGTGATATCAATTTCAACTAGATACGACCTTACTGTCCCAGGCAAAAACGCACTCAAAGACGCAAATACAAACCGAAAAACGGATCACACAAACTCGCGCAAAAGCTACGTTTTCGTCTTATGTAGTTACAAATTAAACACTTTCCGTTACTCTCCTTTCATTCCACTGTGGAAACTAGTATTTTTTTACCTCGCCACACGGTCCGATATCAAAGCAAACTACGCTCACTGGGCCAGGCGGCGCGGCGCGTCTCTGCTCATCGTGATTCAAAACATGCTGCATAAACGTCCGTAACTCCTCGATGCCTTCACTTACAATTTTAAAACTCTGACACCGCCAAGCGACTACCGACCTCAGTACGTGATATCAATTTCAACTAGATACGACCTTACTGTCCCAGGCAAAAACGCACTCAAAGACGCAAATACAAACCGAAAAACGGATCACACAAACTCGCGCAAAAGCTACGTTTTCGTCTTATGTAGTTACAAATTAAACACTTTCCGTTACTCTCCTTTCATTCCACTGTGGAAACTAGTATTTTTTTACCTCGCCACACGGTCCTATATCAAAGCAAACTACGCTCACTGGGCCAGGCGGCGCGGCGCGTCTCTGCTCATCGTGATTCAAAACATGCTGCATAAACGTCCGTAACTCCTCGATGCCTTCACTTACAATTTTAAAACTCTGACACCGCCAAGCGACTACCGACCTCAGTACGTGATATCAATTTCAACTAGATACGACCTTACTGTCCCAGGCAAAAACGCACTCAAAGACGCAAATACAAACCGAAAAACGGATCACACAAACTCGCGCAAAAGCTACGTTTTCGTCTTATGTAGTTACAAATTAAACACTTTCCGTTACTCTCCTTTCATTCCACTGTGGAAACTAGTATTTTTTTACCTCGCCACACGGTCCGATATCAAAGCAAACTACGCTCACTGGGCCAGGCGGCGCGGCGCGTCTCTGCTCATCGTGATTCAAAACATGCTGCATAAACGTCCGTAACTCCTCGATGCCTTCACTTACAATTTTAAAACTCTGACACCGCCAAGCGACTACCGACCTCAGTACGTGATATCAATTTCAACTAGATACGACCTTACTGTCCCAGGCAAAAACGCACCCAAAGACGCAAATACAAACCGAGAAACGGATCACACAAACTCGCGCAAAAGCTACGTTTTCGTCTTATTTAGTTACAAATTAAACACTTTCCGTTACTCTCCTTTCATTCCACTGTGGAAACTAGTATTTTTTTACCTCGCCACACGGTCCGATATCAAAGCAAACTACGCTCACTGGGCCAGGCGGCGCGGCGCGTCTCTGCTCATCGTGATTCAAAACATGCTGCATAAACGTCCGTAACTCCTCGATGCCTTCACTTACAATTTTAAAACTCTGACACCGCCAAGCGACTACCGACCTCAGTACGTGATATCAATTTCAACTAGATACGACCTTACTGTCCCAGGCAAAAACGCACTCAAAGACGCAAATACAAACCGAAAAACGGATCACACAAACTCGCGCAAAAGCTACGTTTTCGTCTTATGTAGTTACAAATTAAACACTTTCCGTTACTCTCCTTTCATTCCACTGTGGAAACTAGTATTTTTTTACCTCGCCACACTGTCCTATATCAAAGCAAACTACGCTCACTGGGCCAGGCGGCGCGGCGCGTCTCTGCTCATCGTGATTCAAAACATGCTGCATAAACGTCCGTAACTCCTCGATGCCTTCACTTACAATTTTAAAACTCTGACACCGCCAAGCGACTACCGACCTCAGTACGTGATATCAATTTCAACTAGATACGACCTTACTGTCCCAGGCAAAAACGCACTCAAAGACGCAAATACAAACCGAAAAACGGATCACACAAACTCGCTCAAAAGCTACGTTTTCGTCTTATTTAGTTACAAATTGAACACTTTCCGTTACTCTCCTTTCATTCCACTGTGGAAACTAGTATTTTTTTACCTCGCCACACGGTCCGATATCAAAGCAAACTACGCTCACTGGGCCAGGCGGCGCGGCGCGTCTCTGCTCATCGTGATTCAAAACATGCTGCATAAACGTCCGTAACTCCTCGATGCCTTCACTTACAGTTTTAAAACTCTGACACCGCCAAGCGACTACCGACCTCAGTACGTGATATCAATTTCAACTAGATACGACCTTACTGTCCCAGGCAAAAACGCACTCAAAGACGCAAATACAAACCGAAAAACGGATCACACAAACTCGCGCAAAAGCTACGTTTTCGTCTTATGTAGTTACAAATTAAACACTTTCCGTTACTCTCCTTTCATTCCACTGTGGAAACTAGTATTTTTTTACCTCGCCACACGGTCCGATATCAAAGCAAACTACGCTCACTGGGCCAGGCGGCGCGGCGCGTCTCTGCTCATCGTGATTCAAAACATGCTGCATAAACGTCCGTAACTCCTCGATGCCTTCACTTACAATTTTAAAACTCTGACACCGCCAAGCGACTACCGACCTCAGTACGTGATATCAATTTCAACTAGATACGACCTTACTGTCCCAGGCAAAAACGCACTCAAAGACGCAAATACAAACCGAAAAACGGATCACACAAACTCGCGCAAAAGCTACGTTTTCGTCTTATGTAGTTACAAATTAAACACTTTCCGTTACTCTCCTTTCATTCCACTGTGGAAACTAGTATTTTTTTACCTCGCCACACGGTCCGATATCAAAGCAAACTACGCTCACTGGGCCAGGCGGCGCGGCGCGTCTCTGCTCATCGTGATTCAAAACATGCTGCATAAACGTCCGTAACTCCTCGATGCCTTCACTTACAATTTTAAAACTCTGACACCGCCAAGCGACTACCGACCTCAGTACGTGATATCAATTTCAACTAGATACGACCTGACTGTCCCAGGCAAAAACGCACTCAAAGACGCAAATACAAACCGAAAAACGGATCACACAAACTCGCGCAAAAGCTACGTTTTCGTCTTATTTAGTTACAAATTAAACACTTTCCGTTACTCTCCTTTCATTCCACTGTGGAAACTAGTATTTTTTTACCTCGCCACACGGTCCGATATCAAAGCAAACTACGCTCACTGGGCCAGGCGGCGCGGCGCGTCTCTGCTCATCGTGATTCAAAACATGCTGCATAAACGTCCGTAACTCCTCGATGCCTTCACTTACAATTTTAAAACTCTGACACCGCCAAGCGACTACCGACCTCAGTACGTGATATCAATTTCAACTAGATACGACCTTACTGTCCCAGGCAAAAACGCACTCAAAGACGCAAATACAAACCGAAAAACGGATCACACAAACTCGCGCAAAAGCTACGTTTTCGTCTTATGTAGTTACAAATTAAACACTTTCCGTTACTCTCCTTTCATTCCACTGTGGAAACTAGTATTTTTTTACCTCGCCACACGGTCCGATATCAAAGCAAACTACGCTCACTGGGCCAGGCGGCGCGGCGCGTCTCTGCTCATCGTGATTCAAAACATGCTGCATAAACGTCCGTAACTCCTCGATGCCTTCACTTACAATTTTAAAACTCTGACACCGCCAAGCGACTACCGACCTCAGTACGTGATATCAATTTCAACTAGATACGACCTTACTGTCCCAGGCAAAAACGCACTCAAAGACGCAAATACAAACCGAAAAACGGATCACACAAACTCGCGCAAAAGCTACGTTTTCGTCTTATGTAGTTACAAATTAAACACTTTCCGTTACTCTCCTTTCATTCCACTGTGGAAACTAGTATTTTTTTACCTCGCCACACGGTCCGATATCAAAGCAAACTACGCTCACTGGGCCAGGCGGCGCGGCGCGTCTCTGCTCATCGTGATTCAAAACATGCTGCATAAACGTCCGTAACTCCTCGATGCCTTCACTTACAATTTTAAAACTCTGACACCGCCAAGCGACTACCGACCTCAGTACGTGATATCAATTTCAACTAGATACGACCTTACTGTCCCAGGCAAAAACGCACTCAAAGACGCAAATACAAACCGAAAAACGGATCACACAAACTCGCGCAAAAGCTACGTTTTCGTCTTATTTAGTTACAAATTAAACACTTTCCGTTACTCTCCTTTCATTCCACTGTGGAAACTAGTATTTTTTTACCTCGCCACACGGTCCGATATCAAAGCAAACTACGCTCACTGGGCCAGGCGGCGCGGCGCGTCTCTGCTCATCGTGATTCAAAACATGCTGCATAAACGTCCGTAACTCCTCGATGCCTTCACTTACAATTTTAAAACTCTGACACCGCCAAGCGACTACCGACCTCAGTACGTGATATCAATTTCAACTAGATACGACCTTACTGTCCCAGGCAAAAACGCACTCAAAGACGCAAATACAAACCGAAAAACGGATCACACAAACTCGCGCAAAAGCTACGTTTTCGTCTTATGTAGTTACAAATTAAACACTTTCCGTTACTCTCCTTTCATTCCACTGTGGAAACTAGTATTTTTTTACCTCGCCACACGGTCCGATATCAAAGCAAACTACGCTCACTGGGCCAGGCGGCGCGGCGCGTCTCTGCTCATCGTGATTCAAAACATGCTGCATAAACGTCCGTAACTCCTCGATGCCTTCACTTACAATTTTAAAACTCTGACACCGCCAAGCGACTACCGACCTCAGTACGTGATATCAATTTCAACTAGATACGACCTTACTGTCCCAGGCAAAAACGCACTCAAAGACGCAAATACAAACCGAAAAACGGATCACACAAACTCGCGCAAAAGCTACGTTTTCGTCTTATTTAGTTACAAATTAAACACTTTCCGTTACTCTCCTTTCATTCCACTGTGGAAACTAGTATTTTTTTACCTCGCCACACGGTCCGATATCAAAGCAAACTACGCTCACTGGGCCAGGCGGCGCGGCGCGTCTCTGCTCATCGTGATTCAAAACATGCTGCATAAACGTCCGTAACTCCTCGATGCCTTCACTTACAATTTTAAAACTCTGACACCGCCAAGCGACTACCGACCTCAGTACGTGATATCAATTTCAACTAGATACGACCTTACTGTCCCAGGCAAAAACGCACTCAAAGACGCAAATACAAACCGAAAAACGGATCACACAAACTCGCGCAAAAGCTACGTTTTCGTCTTATGTAGTTACAAATTAAACACTTTCCGTTACTCTCCTTTCATTCCACTGTGGAAACTAGTATTTTTTTACCTCGCCACACGGTCCGATATCAAAGCAAACTACGCTCACTGGGCCAGGCGGCGCGGCGCGTCTCTGCTCATCGTGATTCAAAACATGCTGCATAAACGTCCGTAACTCCTCGATGCCTTCACTTACAATTTTAAAACTCTGACACCGCCAAGCGACTACCGACCTCAGTACGTGATATCAATTTCAACTAGATACGACCTTACTGTCCCAGGCAAAAACGCACTCAAAGACGCAAATACAAACCGAAAAACGGATCACACAAACTCGCGCAAAAGCTACGTTTTCGTCTTATGTAGTTACAAATTAAACACTTTCCGTTACTCTCCTTTCATTCCACTGTGGAAACTAGTATTTTTTTACCTCGCCACACGGTCCGATATCAAAGCAAACTACGCTCACTGGGCCAGGCGGCGCGGCGCGTCTCTGCTCATCGTGATTCAAAACATGCTGCATAAACGTCCGTAACTCCTCGATGCCTTCACTTACAATTTTAAAACTCTGACACCGCCAAGCGACTACCGACCTCAGTACGTGATATCAATTTCAACTAGATACGACCTTACTGTCCCAGGCAAAAACGCACTCAAAGACGCAAATACAAACCGAAAAACGGATCACACAAACTCGCGCAAAAGCTACGTTTTCGTCTTATTTAGTTACAAATTAAACACTTTCCGTTACTCTCCTTTCATTCCACTGTGGAAACTAGTATTTTTTTACCTCGCCACACGGTCCGATATCAAAGCAAACTACGCTCACTGGGCCAGGCGGCGCGGCGCGTCTCTGCTCATCGTGATTCAAAACATGCTGCATAAACGTCCGTAACTCCTCGATGCCTTCACTTACAATTTTAAAACTCTGACACCGCCAAGCGACTACCGACCTCAGTACGTGATATCAATTTCAACTAGATACGACCTTACTGTCCCAGGCAAAAACGCACTCAAAGACGCAAATACAAACCGAAAAACGGATCACACAAACTCGCGCAAAAGCTACGTTTTCGTCTTATGTAGTTACAAATTAAACACTTTCCGTTACTCTCCTTTCATTCCACTGTGGAAACTAGTATTTTTTTACCTCGCCACACGGTCCGATATCAAAGCAAACTACGCTCACTGGGCCAGGCGGCGCGGCGCGTCTCTGCTCATCGTGATTCAAAACATGCTGCATAAACGTCCGTAACTCCTCGATGCCTTCACTTACAATTTTAAAACTCTGACACCGCCAAGCGACTACCGACCTCAGTACGTGATATCAATTTCAACTAGATACGACCTTACTGTCCCAGGCAAAAACGCACTCAAAGACGCAAATACAAACCGAAAAACGGATCACACAAACTCGCGCAAAAGCTACGTTTTCGTCTTATGTAGTTACAAATTAAACACTTTCCGTTACTCTCCTTTCATTCCACTGTGGAAACTAGTATTTTTTTACCTCGCCACACGGTCCGATATCAAAGCAAACTACGCTCACTGGGCCAGGCGGCGCGGCGCGTCTCTGCTCATCGTGATTCAAAACATGCTGCATAAACGTCCGTAACTCCTCGATGCCTTCACTTACAATTTTAAAACTCTGACACCGCCAAGCGACTACCGACCTCAGTACGTGATATCAATTTCAACTAGATACGACCTTACTGTCCCAGGCAAAAACGCACTCAAAGACGCAAATACAAACCGAAAAACGGATCACACAAACTCGCGCAAAAGCTACGTTTTCGTCTTATGTAGTTACAAATTAAACACTTTCCGTTACTCTCCTTTCATTCCACTGTGGAAACTAGTATTTTTTTACCTCGCCACACGGTCCGATATCAAAGCAAACTACGCTCACTGGGCCAGGCGGCGCGGCGCGTCTCTGCTCATCGTGATTCAAAACATGCTGCATAAACGTCCGTAACTCCTCGATGCCTTCACTTACAATTTTAAAACTCTGACACCGCCAAGCGACTACCGACCTCAGTACGTGATATCAATTTCAACTAGATACGACCTTACTGTCCCAGGCAAAAACGCACTCAAAGACGCAAATACAAACCGAAAAACGGATCACACAAACTCGCGCAAAAGCTACGTTTTCGTCTTATGTAGTTACAAATTAAACACTTTCCGTTACTCTCCTTTCATTCCACTGTGGAAACTAGTATTTTTTTACCTCGCCACACGGTCCGATATCAAAGCAAACTACGCTCACTGGGCCAGGCGGCGCGGCGCGTCTCTGCTCATCGTGATTCAAAACATGCTGCATAAACGTCCGTAACTCCTCGATGCCTTCACTTACAATTTTAAAACTCTGACACCGCCAAGCGACTACCGACCTCAGTACGTGATATCAATTTCAACTAGATACGACCTTACTGTCCCAGGCAAAAACGCACTCAAAGACGCAAATACAAACCGAAAAACGGATCACACAAACTCGCGCAAAAGCTACGTTTTCGTCTTATGTAGTTACAAATTAAACACTTTCCGTTACTCTCCTTTCATTCCACTGTGGAAACTAGTATTTTTTTACCTCGCCACACGGTCCGATATCAAAGCAAACTACGCTCACTGGGCCAGGCGGCGCGGCGCGTCTCTGCTCATCGTGATTCAAAACATGCTGCATAAACGTCCGTAACTCCTCGATGCCTTCACTTACAATTTTAAAACTCTGACACCGCCAAGCGACTACCGACCTCAGTACGTGATATCAATTTCAACTAGATACGACCTTACTGTCCCAGGCAAAAACGCACTCAAAGACGCAAATACAAACCGAAAAACGGATCACACAAACTCGCGCAAAAGCTACGTTTTCGTCTTATGTAGTTACAAATTAAACACTTTCCGTTACTCTCCTTTCATTCCACTGTGGAAACTAGTATTTTTTTACCTCGCCACACGGTCCGATATCAAAGCAAACTACGCTCACTGGGCCAGGCGGCGCGGCGCGTCTCTGCTCATCGTGATTCAAAACATGCTGCATAAACGTCCGTAACTCCTCGATGCCTTCACTTACAATTTTAAAACTCTGACACCGCCAAGCGACTACCGACCTCAGTACGTGATATCAATTTCAACTAGATACGACCTTACTGTCCCAGGCAAAAACGCACTCAAAGACGCAAATACAAACCGAAAAACGGATCACACAAACTCGCGCAAAAGCTACGTTTTCGTCTTATGTAGTTACAAATTAAACACTTTCCGTTACTCTCCTTTCATTCCACTGTGGAAACTAGTATTTTTTTACCTCGCCACACGGTCCGATATCAAAGCAAACTACGCTCACTGGGCCAGGCGGCGCGGCGCGTCTCTGCTCATCGTGATTCAAAACATGCTGCATAAACGTCCGTAACTCCTCGATGCCTTCACTTACAATTTTAAAACTCTGACACCGCCAAGCGACTACCGACCTCAGTACGTGATATCAATTTCAACTAGATACGACCTTACTGTCCCAGGCAAAAACGCACTCAAAGACGCAAATACAAAACGAAAAACGGATCACACAAACTCGCGCAAAAGCTACGTTTTCGTCTTATTTAGTTACAAATTAAACACTTTCCGTTACTCTCCTTTCATTCCACTGTGGAAACTAGTATTTTTTTACCTCGCCACACGGTCCGATATCAAAGCAAACTACGCTCACTGGGCCAGGCGGCGCGGCGCGTCTCTGCTCATCGTGATTCAAAACATGCTGCATAAACGTCCGTAACTCCTCGATGCCTTCACTTACAATTTTAAAACTCTGACACCGCCAAGCGACTACCGACCTCAGTACGTGATATCAATTTCAACTAGATACGACCTTACTGTCCCAGGCAAAAACGCACTCAAAGACGCAAATACAAACCGAAAAACGGATCACACAAACTCGCGCAAAAGCTACGTTTTCGTCTTATGTAGTTACAAATTAAACACTTTCCGTTACTCTCCTTTCATTCCACTGTGGAAACTAGTATTTTTTTACCTCGCCACACGGTCCGATATCAAAGCAAACTACGCTCACTGGGCCAGGCGGCGCGGCGCGTCTCTGCTCATCGTGATTCAAAACATGCTGCATAAACGTCCGTAACTCCTCGATGCCTTCACTTACAATTTTAAAACTCTGACACCGCCAAGCGACTACCGACCTCAGTACGTGATATCAATTTCAACTAGATACGACCTTACTGTCCCAGGCAAAAACGCACTCAAAGACGCAAATACAAACCGAAAAACGGATCACACAAACTCGCGCAAAAGCTACGTTTTCGTCTTATGTAGTTACAAATTAAACACTTTCCGTTACTCTCCTTTCATTCCACTGTGGAAACTAGTATTTTTTTACCTCGCCACACGGTCCGATATCAAAGCAAACTACGCTCACTGGGCCAGGCGGCGCGGCGCGTCTCTGCTCATCGTGATTCAAAACATGCTGCATAAACGTCCGTAACTCCTCGATGCCTTCACTTACAATTTTAAAACTCTGACACCGCCAAGCGACTACCGACCTCAGTACGTGATATCAATTTCAACTAGATACGACCTTACTGTCCCAGGCAAAAACGCACTCAAAGACGCAAAAACAAACCGAAAAACGGATCACACAAACTCGCGCAAAAGCTACGTTTTCGTCTTATGTAGTTACAAATTAAACACTTTCCGTTACTCTCCTTTCATTCCACTGTGGAAACTAGTATTTTTTTACCTCGCCACACGGTCCGATATCAAAGCAAACTACGCTCACTGGGCCAGGCGGCGCGGCGCGTCTCTGCTCATCGTGATTCAAAACATGCTGCATAAACGTCCGTAACTCCTCGATGCCTTCACTTACAATTTTAAAACTCTGACACCGCCAAGCGACTACCGACCTCAGTACGTGATATCAATTTCAACTAGATACGACCTTACTGTCCCAGGCAAAAACGCACTCAAAGACGCAAATACAAACCGAAAAACGGATCACACAAACTCGCGCAAAAGCTACGTTTTCGTCTTATGTAGTTACAAATTAAACACTTTCCGTTACTCTCCTTTCATTCCACTGTGGAAACTAGTATTTTTTTACCTCGCCACACGGTCCGATATCAAAGCAAACTACGCTCACTGGGCCAGGCGGCGCGGCGCGTCTCTGCTCATCGTGATTCAAAACATGCTGCATAAACGTCCGTAACTCCTCGATGCCTTCACTTACAATTTTAAAACTCTGACACCGCCAAGCGACTACCGACCTCAGTACGTGATATCAATTTCAACTAGATACGACCTTACTGTCCCAGGCAAAAACGCACTCAAAGACGCAAATACAAACCGAAAAACGGATCACACAAACTCGCGCAAAAGCTACGTTTTCGTCTTATGTAGTTACAAATTAAACACTTTCCGTTACTCTCCTTTCATTCCACTGTGGAAACTAGTATTTTTTTACCTCGCCACACGGTCCGATATCAAAGCAAACTACGCTCACTGGGCCAGGCGGCGCGGCGCGTCTCTGCTCATCGTGATTCAAAACATGCTGCATAAACGTCCGTAACTCCTCGATGCCTTCACTTACAATTTTAAAACTCTGACACCGCCAAGCGACTACCGACCTCAGTACGTGATATCAATTTCAACTAGATACGACCTTACTGTCCCAGGCAAAAACGCACTCAAAGACGCAAATACAAACCGAAAAACGGATCACACAAACTCGCGCAAAAGCTACGTTTTCGTCTTATGTAGTTACAAATTAAACACTTTCCGTTACTCTCCTTTCATTCCACTGTGGAAACTAGTATTTTTTTACCTCGCCACACGGTCCGATATCAAAGCAAACGACGCTCACTGGGCCAGGCGGCGCGGCCCGGCGCGTCTCTGCTCTTCGTGTTTCAAATCATGCTGCATAAACGTCCGTAACTCCTCGATGCCTTCACTTACAATTTTCAAACTCTCACACCGCCAAGCAACTACCGACCTCAGTACGTCATACAAATTTCACCTCGATACGACCTTACTGTCCCAGGCAAAAACGCACTCAAAGACGCAAATGCAAACCGAAAAGAAAAACCGATTACACAAACTCACGCAAAAGCTACTTCTTCGTCACATGTAATTACAAATTAACCACTTTCCGATACTCTCCTTTCATTCTACTGTGGAAACTAGTATTTTTTTACCTCGCCACACGGTCCTATATCAAAGCAAACGACGCTCACTGGGCCAGGCGGCGCGGCCCGGCGCGTCTCTGCTCTTCGTGTTTCAAATCATGCTGCATAAACGTCCGTAACTTCTCGATGCCTTCACTTACAATTTTCAAACTCTCACACCGCCAAGCAACTACCGACCTCAGTACGTCATACAAATTTCACCTCGATACGACCTTACTGTCCCAGGCAAAAACGCACTCAAAGACGCAAATGCAAACCGAAAAGAAAAACCGATTACACAAACTCACGCAAAAGCTACTTCTTCGTCACATGTAATTACAAATTAACCACTTTCCGATACTCTCCTTTCATTCTACTGTGGAAACTAGTATTTTTTTACGTCGCCACACGGTCCTATATCAAAGCAAACGACGCTCACTGGGCCAGGCGGCGCGGCCCGGCGCGTCTCTGCTCTTCGTGTTTCAAATCATGCTGCATAAACGTCCGTAACTCCTCGATGCCTTCACTTACAATTTTCAAACTCTCACACCGCCAAGCAACTACCGACCTCAGTACGTCATACAAATTTCACCTCGATACGACCTTACTGTCCCAGGCAAAAACGCACTCAAAGACGCAAATGCAAACCGAAAAGAAAAACCGATTACACAAACTCACGCAAAAGCTACTTCTTCGTCACATGTAATTACAAATTAACCACTTTCCGATACTCTCCTTTCATTCTACTGTGGAAACTAGTATTTTTTTACGTCGCCACACGGTCCTATATCAAAGCAAACGACGCTCACTGGGCCAGGCGGCGCGGCCCGGCGCGTCTCTGCTCTTCGTGTTTCAAATCATGCTGCATAAACGTCCGTAACTCCTCGATGCCTTCACTTACAATTTTCAAACTCTCACACCGCCAAGCAACTACCGACCTCAGTACGTCATACAAATTTCACCTCGATACGACCTTACTGTCCCAGGCAAAAACGCACTCAAAGACGCAAATGCAAACCGAAAAGAAAAACCGATTACACAAACTCACGCAAAAGCTACTTCTTCGTCACATGTAATTACAAATTAACCACTTTCCGATACTCTCCTTTCATTCTACTGTGGAAACTAGTATTTTTTTACGTCGCCACACGGTCCTATATCAAAGCAAACGACGCTCACTGGGCCAGGCGGCGCGGCCCGGCGCGTCTCTGCTCTTCGTGTTTCAAATCATGCTGCATAAACGTCCGTAACTCCTCGATGCCTTCACTTACAATTTTCAAACTCTCACACCGCCAAGCAACTACCGACCTCAGTACGTCATACAAATTTCACCTCGATACGACCTTACTGTCCCAGGCAAAAACGCACTCAAAGACGCAAATGCAAACCGAAAAGAAAAACCGATTACACAAACTCACGCAAAAGCTACTTCTTCGTCACATGTAATTACAAATTAACCACTTTCCGATACTCTCCTTTCATTCTACTGTGGAAACTAGTATTTTTTTACGTCGCCACACGGTCCTATATCAAAGCAAACGACGCTCACTGGGCCAGGCGGCGCGGCCCGGCGCGTCTCTGCTCTTCGTGTTTCAAATCATGCTGCATAAACGTCCGTAACTCCTCGATGCCTTCACTTACAATTTTCAAACTCTCACACCGCCAAGCAACTACCGACCTCAGTACGTCATACAAATTTCACCTCGATACGACCTTACTGTCCCAGGCAAAAACGCACTCAAAGACGCAAATGCAAACCGAAAAGAAAAACCGATTACACAAACTCACGCAAAAGCTACTTCTTCGTCACATGTAATTACAAATTAACCACTTTCCGATACTCTCCTTTCATTCTACTGTGGAAACTAGTATTTTTTTACGTCGCCACACGGTCCTATATCAAAGCAAACGACGCTCACTGGGCCAGGCGGCGCGGCCCGGCGCGTCTCTGCTCTTCGTGTTTCAAATCATGCTGCATAAACGTCCGTAACTCCTCGATGCCTTCACTTACAATTTTCAAACTCTGACACCGCCAAGCGACTACCGACCTCAGTCCGTGATATCAATTTCAGCTCGATACCACCTTAGTGTCCCAGGCAAAAACGCACTCAAAGACGCAAATGCAAACCGAAAAGAAAAACCGATTACACAAACTCACGCAAAAGCTACTTCTTCGTCACATGTAATTACAAATTAACCACTTTCCGATACTCAGTTTAACCAACGCCACCTTGAAATACAAGGATTTCAAAATTGACAGCTTGAAGCCTTTTGAAATGTCATTTATACTGATAAATATCATTTTCCGTTTTTCGACTGCCGGAGTATACATGTACCTTCCCCAGTTGCGCAACTTGCCTGGAAAGATACTCTTGTCCTTTCAGATCACGTGCATAGTCCAGATCCTGTGTTCTGAGGTCGTGTATCGGATGGCAGGCGTCCCTGACTTACCAACAGCAGTGCTGATAGACAGCGCCCTCACACTTCTCAGCTGTTTCTGGCTGAACTCATTCTGCTACCAGATGTACGCTTGTGTTCGCCATCTCAGGCTTCCTGACCAGCTACTACCTGCTGAAGTAAGCCAGTTATTCCGTCGTGAGGTGCTGTGTGTGCTTATACCGTGGAGTATAGTATGTGTGGCAGCTGTTGCTTTGGAAAAGACGAGTAAATATCACCTGATCCACAGTCGCATAGTAGTCCTTGCAGGGATTTCAGTGTCTGTGGGATTCAATTTCGTTTGTCTCGGACTGCTTGGATACATGTACCTACGTAATCGGTGCTCCATGCGGCAACTCGAAATTGTTGATAACAAGAAATTTGCCTCAAAGAAGGAATGTCTTTTTATGTCAGTTAAGGCCATTATATTAAGTGGAACAGTAATTATTATTAGAACTGGGTTCCACCAGGCTCAGGGAATAGCGCAGGTAGTGTACTATATGCATCTAGTTACGATGGTGCAAGGACCAGTGCTCTTCGTCTGTTTCGTTTGCAATGGAACGACGCTCCCCCTACTGAAGAACAGGATACTTCTTTGGTGGAACCCAACCAACATCCCTGCAGGTCTAGAGCTGTGTTCGGCAGCCGAGAGGAATCTGGCCAGGAGAAACAATGAACAGTCTCCCTTTTCAGAATCCTCGCTGTAGCCTCTTTCAGTATTTTTCGCAAATAACTGTCTCCACACTACACTGCATTAAACCCAGCAATAAAATGGACTCTACCTGGTATGACAATATTAAATGTCATTAAATCTGATATCGTACAGTCACTACTTCTCTGTCCTAACGTCTCCTTCATTTATAACTGTGTGCTTATTTGTGAGTGGTAGCCTCTGTCTACCTACTCTAATGCACTGAGGCTACTCACTAAAATTGTTGGGAAATGCTTCGTGTATACAATAGGCTGCGTTAATCACACGGCCTGTTATATACAAGGAAAACGCAGCACGTTGTCGGAGGAATTCCCTTCGTCAGTGTCATTTACCGTGGCGATGATGCATTTCTGGACGTATGTTCGTATGACGTTTTTTCCCCGTTTTCCGTCCAGGATCTCTCTTTGCAGTTTGTCGATTTTATTAATGTATAATGTATGATATTAGTATATATCATATTATGTCTGAAACAGAGAAATTTTCCATATGTGTGTGAAAGATGTACTTTTACATGATTTGTAATTCAAGTACCATGACAAGAGACATTCAGATACTTATAAAATCAAAAGAGAGGGGCGAATGACTGAAATGATGTGTGCATGAAAGTGTAAATGGGTTTGTTGAGCTTATTAGTGGTTCGATTACATAGAGTGGCTCAAACAGGTATAGTAAGAAAGTAACACATGACTTGTTGTGCGAAATGTGGCTTGAAGTGAACGCAAAATGTCCAATGGCAGAGTTATATGAGATTAGCATTATTGGGTTTGTGAGACAAGACAGTGATTTGTTAAGCTAGAGGTTTGTAAGGGTACTATGGCAGATGTTAAAAGTTAATGTTCCACGTGCCACTCTTGGGCAAGGAAGAACATTACTTAAAGGCGTATTTACAGAAACAGTACTGTGGAAGGATAAACTTGTGCCAGTACTGTGAGTCCTGGAAAACATGTGCCATAGTAGCTTCACTAGAAGCGCACAGTACGCCGAAATTGTTGTGATTCGTAATCAATAGACGATCTCCCATTTGTTCAAATAAAACCTGAGTGAGCAAAGTAAAGGAGTGTCTGTGTGAATTTAGTATCCAGCCCAACTGAAAATCCTGTGATAAATAGTACTACCTGGAGTGATTTTCGTGAATTTCGCACTTAGCAGGCACCCGCAGTGTTAACCGCGATTTCCGTGCTGGACGCAGTGGAACCAGAGGCCGCAGCGCCACGAGGGAGGCAGGTGCCGGGTGCAGCCCGCCTGGCCGCCGGGGGGCGCCGGCAGCTCAACACATTCTGTAAACCCGTTTGACGAAGATTTGCAGGCCGTGCGCCTCGATTCTGTCAGCGCAGCGCCAAGCCAACCCTGGCCCGCTCTGCGTGACGTCACGAGAGCGCGCCGCGGCCTTCTCTTTAGGTGGTGGCGGGCAGAGCCGACACGGGGCGCACTGGGGGCGCTTAGCGGCCCACCCACACAAGCGTCCTGCACCACCGGGACACGTGTGAAGTCGGTCCGACACAGTGGTCGCCAGCCGAGCCTCGACCCGCTGGAAAGTATCGAACCTCATCGCTCGAAAGCCAGTAGGTAACGGCCCTCGTGCTACCTACTTACCCCCAGGCAAGATCCCGAGTTCCGACCGCAGTACTGGGAACATTCACAGCCGAGTCCAGGAAATTACTTTCGACTGGCTGTACGAAATACACAGTTCAAACTCAACAGGAACACGGTCACTCAAAACACATTACTCCCAGATTTGGATAACAAACTGAGATTATCGCTATCCAATTACCCCAGCCAAGTCAGTCTGAGTCGGAGGACCACTACCAATTCGCTAACATCACGGAGTTTTCCCTGAGCTACAATTCGCCGTAAACGCCCACACTAATTACTATTTCAACATTCGCAGATAACGACAGGAAAGTTCTTAAGCGGTAATGGATGCGCGCAAACGAGAAGGCGTTTGGAAACTCGAGACCGCTGTGCGTCGCGACACAGAACTCCGCTCCAGAGCGCCCGCGACCCGCCACGTCGGCCACACGGGCGCCGACGGCCAGCTTTCGATTCCACGAGCTCCGAGCCTCTCCACGAAATCCTTCTACACGTGGGCCTTTCAGCCAATCAGGAGCAGCAGAGGACCGCAAGCCCCACCACTGGCCACTCCCTGCTGCTGCTTACAGCCGCTGCTGTCACGTTCTGGTCTTCAAAAAGGCGAACCAGCGAGCAGATATGGGTGGTCAGGGAATCACCTGTTACAACCCTTTCACTCGTGGGGTATCAAGCATTAACTTCTGCAACCGATATACCTATTAAGGGCTTTCCTCTGATATATCTGGGGACAAGCATTCTCGCAGCCGAAACTGCTTGAACTGTTGTTACATGTACGTAGTTGTTCGACAGCACACTTGTTACTCAGACGATGTCCGCTGCAAAGTGCATCATGCGTAACTCGTGCCACTGCCGTGAAACGCAGCATTGTCAGAGCGACTCAGACTTGGGATCAGCAGTCTGCACAACCGCCACACTTTGAGACAGGGACGACCAACCCGCATCTGCCGAGGCTAAAGGCACAGAACTCAACGCTGACTGCGAGCGTTCTCAAGCAGGGCGTCCTGTTTCCGATATGCAACAACAGTTTTCAGCGCACCAGACTCAAGTAGAGAACTCTGTCTCCACCAGATCTCCAGAAACGCAACGCTACGCGAACTAGCCGAAATCCCGGACAAGAAACCCGAAGTAAACAGGCAAAGCCGCCACAGACACGATACTCCAATTACAAAAAGTTTACACTCATCCAAATACATCTCACGAAGAACAAGGTTTACAACTGGTTGGGTGCAGATGGAATTAAAGCACATCTAACACAGCTTATGCCACATTAGCAAACCCTGCAATAAACTATAAACTAAGAAGGTGGCAAAGAAACCGCCAAATCGTTGTAACCTGCACTAAAACAGTTGCCTGGGCCACCAAGTCGTTCACAAAAAAATCCGAAAAAATTTGCATTCACCACAACACACCCATCAGATATCGAAACCCGAGAGAACAGTTTGAGTTACTTGCCGATCTGAAGCAACAGTAACAGAAATCACACCACACGCCAAACACTAAGCAAAAGAGAACCCACGCAGACTCACACTCGCCTTTGTGATAACCAATTTTGACCGTGATACAATAAGCGAAAAAACTGAAGGGGACCTAAAGGTACCAGGAAACTAAATCAAAATTCCCCGCTATTCCTTCCAGTCATCTATAGTTACAAAGAACCAACAAACAAGCTACTTGTCCACCATTTCAGAATGCACTGTGTACCTTTCAAGGTTGGACTATTTAAACACTACCTCCTCAATAACAGCTACGTCCATATTGCAACACTTTCCAATAAGCCACGAAAAGCTGCGATATAAAGAGAAATGTGAAGAACCGAGTCGAGCACATCGAATTTTTAATTGCAAAATAGACCCGAAACAAGAAGCACCAAAATACAGGAGCTGCAACACTGATAACGTTAATAGTGATGAGAGTCGCAAAGAAAGACCAAAACAGCCCATCTCAGCAAACAAAACTGAAAACATTAAGCGCATTGATCAAACTATTACGGTCTTCGTCCAAGAATGTCAAGATAACGATCAAACGGAAAACATACTCTGAGTCCTCACTACATGATATTTGAAAGAAGGGAAATAATAACAGCAGCTTCTAAAAAGCTCCTACTACGTTCTTTGGCGAACACGGATCCACGTCTATATCGCCATATTGATAGACAAGGAGGCCTATGCCCAACCTAGCCTGAGACACCAGGAAACAAGAATTAACCTTCACATTCAAGCCTAAGAAAGATGTTGCCACTATCTGTATTGTCAACACACTGGGTTTCTGCTGTAAAAACAAACTCCCTAAAGGCATAGTAAGAGAAAAAGAAGTTGGTATTATAGTCGCAGCACATACCTCATGAGCAGGTAGAGAAATCAATCTAGATAACTGTATCTGTCACGCAAACCAGACCGTAGTAGAAGCTGAGATAGATGCTTCATAGTCTTTCATATAAAACACCACAACGATGTATCCTGGCGAGGAACCGCCAACTGATCTCGTTAATTATATACCCTCATTGTGCCCAGCTAAAGGAACAGGAGACTCAGGTTAGATCTGCGATATTTGCTGAAAAATTGAACAAGAAAGATATTAAACTTGTTGTAGCCATTTTGAATCACGCTAGACTCAGAAATGACTGGCCGCCTTTTATCAATCACTATGGCACTTCTATCTTAGGACATATACTACGTACAACATAGCTACCCAGATTCTGAAGCTACACTGAATTTGGCGACTGCATAGCTAACGAATACCTATCATTTATTATGCTGTGAATCACAAAAACTAGGAAAAAACTTAAAACAATCATAAACTCACGAAATCGGATAGTCGAAAAAATCAGATTGATACGTTTTAACACAAAACCTAACCAATCAACTATTCAAACCACTCTTTAAGACTCCTGACGTACATAAGAAACAAAATTAAACAGTAGGGAAATTCTGTAGACCATACGGCACTAACCAAATGGATATGCTACGATTGGCTTCAATGTTTTCAGTGACCTAATAAGAAGAGAAACCCACCAAATGATGCGCGAAGTAAACACAAGAATTAGGTCCCACAATAGCAGTAGTTTTTGGAAAAAAGTTCCAACAGGCTTCCAACAGGCCATAGCACACCATTTGCGAACAGCCATCCTTAATAGCAGATGAGAATGTCATTCATTACTCACGACCTCAAAAAAGTTCCTCAAAGTGCTAGAAAAACATTCATGGTCATCCATGGTATGCAAAATTCGATGAAACCGACGAAGAAATAATACTCGAAAATCCGAATGCAACCACTTAACATTCACTGCTTTATAAGATTGGCGAATATGAAATGGAAAGAAAGCAGCTCAGAGACTGGAGGCACTGGAAGATAACAAAATAAATCACTCCCTTCACAAGACACCTGCCTCAAACACATCAGACGTTTCTTCATCGCGGCCATGAAACTGAAAATAGTCTCTCTAAAATAGAAGCAAGCTAAAATCAAGATGATTTCCCAACCCGAAAGACCAAAAAACAACACCAAATTATAGGTTACCTTGCTCTCAGTGACAGGGAAAGCTTTCGAGACAGACCAAAATTGTTCAAGGAATAGAGCAACATAATGGCACAAGAACAAGCCGGGTTCAGCGGCAACCACAGCACAGGTGACCCGGTCCCAGGACTGAGCAGCAGAGCGACGCAGGCTGAACGCAACACAGCAGGCGCGACGCCGGCACGCTTTCTCGTGGACGGCGAACGCGCCTTCCATTGGTTGTGGCATGCTGGACTGCTCTTTGAAACGTTACTTTTGAACTTGGCATCCCAAAGTGTGCAACTTAATGAGAACGTTGCTGGAAACAGGTAAGTACAAGCGCTGCTTGGTGATCACCATTCGACAAGTATTACGCCAGCCGCAGAGACGCCACGTGGGACAGTCACGTCTCCACTGCTACACACCAACAACCCGGCTGACATCGCTAAAGGTCGAGGATCGAAACAACAGCCCTGTACACAGACGACACTGAGTACTGTTGTCGCGGCCCGACATGCGGCAGAATTAACGAGCAGGTCAGCCCCTTCACAGACAAGCAGGAATCATCGCTAAACAAGTCGAGTAGGTTAAAATACAGTGGATCCACGAAATCTATACTTCAGCACCAACCTCTGATCTTCAAATACCCCTACTTTAAATAAATACGTATTCCTCACGTCATCTTCAGAGGTACTCTGACAGTTATCAACAATGAAGAAATACGCCAACCGGAAAATAAGATGTTATAACACAGAGAGATGTTGTTGCGCTCCTTAGTGTGAACACTGTTTTAAAAAATAGCTCTCCATTCTACTGTATAACTTGCAGGCCTCTTCATCTCCAAGTACATACCGCAGCCCACATCCATCCCAATCTCCTTGCTGTATTCACCAGCTGGTCTTCCTCTACGATTTTCACCCACACTTCACTTCAAAACTAAATTGGTTACCTGTCGACGTCTCGGAACGTGTCCTACCAACCGACCCTCCATTTGGTCAGGTTGCGCCTCGCATGTTCCCACGTTTCTCGGGAATACAAACTTATCTTCCATGAGGTCGGCGTCTACCAGTTTTTAGATTCTTCTGTAAATAATTTGTGTTAGTATTTTACAACGACGAGTTATTAAACCGATAGTTCAGTAATTTTCACACCTACCAGCAACTGCTTTCTTTGGAATTGATAACATTACATTCTTCGCCTGTCTCATACGCCTGGCACAACAGGTGGGAGAGCTCCGCCGTGGCCGGCTCTCCCGAGGCTGCCTGTAATCCTGCCAGAAGACTGTTTACTCCCTGGACCTCGTTTCGTCTTAGATATTTCAGAACACTGTCAAATTTGATCTCATACTGTTACATCTCCCACCTCATTTACATCCATGACCACTTCCCTATCTGTAATATTACCTTTAGTAAGATATATATCTGACATAACTACATTAGCAAAAAACAAAACCTATGTGATGTCATGACAGCAGAAATTCTAAATATGATGTAGCTATGCTATTTATACAAAGACATAGACCACTACACCATTCAGAAGGACTCCAGTTTCTTCTATATAACATGGCACTTACCTCTGACTCACACGGTTATGTTACAAATCCCTTCGTATCATACTAGAGATTTGTTCCTAAGCATTTGCCTTAAAGACTACCAATACAATGTAACAGGAAACAAAATGCCTTAACGATGGACAAATAAACGCAGGTGCTGCTTTTTTAAAGGAAGGTTTTAACCCACTCATAAGGCGAACGCCAGGACTCAGCTGTGAGAATAGCATCGTCCTCCAATCCGCCAGGATTACACGCTGCGTCCAAACCAAATAAGAGCCTCAGATTAAAGATGAACACTGTCACCACATCATTAAGCACATTTCCGTTCAAAGAGTAACACGTTTGCTAGGGCACATTGCTGCTTGTACTAAACTTAAATACTTTCATTTTCACCTCTCCCCTGTCAACAGTGACTGTAATTGGGATCAGCAACTCAGAAACAGACATTCTTTAACAAAGTCAATCTGAAGTAATCGACGAACGATCTTGAAATTAATCACATGTTATTAAGACCTGACTTATTAGGTGCTGCAGATAAGTGATCTTATGTATTTCTAAAACATTAAAACTTAATTACGAAACCTTTTAATTTTCTTGATCGCAAAAACACATTGCTTTACCATTCATTACATGTTTTGGTTGCCAATCAACTACTGTTAGCTTGTAAAAGAAACAATAAACAGGGAAATGCCTTAGATTTAACCAAATTTAACAAAGTTACGTAGTATTGCGTAAAGATATGCCAATCATGGTAAATGCAATGTAGTTATGAATTCTGTAGGCTTGAGCCCCATCATCTAATAGCATTTCCTGGAACTGTGTAAGTAATTGGAAAGCACCTATCAGGTGAATGTGAATAGTAAACTGTTTTCAGATATTAAAGAAATAAGCAAATAGAAATAATGATAACATACCATGCTGACTAATGAACCACATTTTCCATAGACTATTGGTTACACCAACGAAGTTACAGAGTGCAACTCTCAACATATAGTAACAATCGAAAACACTCTTTCGTTAAGAATAAAGGCGCTAGCCCAGCTTAAGAAGCGAAAGTAATTTAAGGAAGAGACACTCTCTCTAGTTACTTATATCGAAAATGAGTATGAGCAGGAATTAGTAAGTGTAGCTGCCTTTTTGGCCCCATTAGCTGTTCTCGACACTGCTTGGTGAGAAGCACTTCTTTAGAAATTCACGATTGTGTCGTAAATTTAAGGACTTACTTAACAACATGCTAAACAATAGAGCATTTCATATCCATTCTCACAATGACAGATGCAGGGTAATTAAACCAAATGATAGTTTACTTCAAATGCCTGTTCTGAGTCCACTACCACTTTGATCTGTACATGCACAGCTTACCAAAAGTCTTCAAAAAAATTGATTTATTCTGATGACATTTGCTTGGTGGCCCAGAGCCTCAACGTTTATGATGCTGAAACCTCTTTATCCACTGATATGGAAGTCTTAGATGTATAAATCAAGAAATAGTGGCTCCACCTAAATCCACAGAAAATAATTGTATCTACATCACATCTATGCAGAAGACAGTCAGAGTGCACACCAGAAGACAGATTCAGAGACCAAGTCTCGTTGTACTGCATTACACCATAATACATAGGAACAGCGCTAGATAGAACTCTTGACTTACAAGTAGCACCTGAACTCAAAACGAGAAACAACAGTATTAAAAATTTGGTGGTATCTTATGGCGAGCTAATGCTCGTGTTTTGAGATCCATAGCTCTAACCCTATCATAGGTGCTCTGTTGCTGAAGCTTACTGTTCGACCAGAATCAACAGTGCTCATACTAAGAAGATAGATGTCCAACTGAATCAGGTATTATGGAATGTATTCAGAGTACAATCGCTCTAAGACTTCCTGTTCTCAGCATAATCCCATCCCCAGCTCTAAGAAACCAGCTCTCCTAAAGGTCTGGAAGAACATTCTGAAGAATCCTCAGCTGGCCAGTCATCGAGATGCTCCACAGGCAGAACATCAACACTTGAAATCAAGGAAACCCTCATCATGCACAGCAGGAAACCTCGTTGTGTTCTCTTTGATTGTCAACCATTTACGGGAAATTCAGTGGAATCCGTCATCAATAGTCAACAAGCATCTAGTCAAGGACCCATTCATGCAGACAGGATTCGATCTCCCCAGACATCAGTAGAGGATCTTGAAATGGATTAGCAGTGGAGAAGGCTGATGTCCTTATCTCAAGCATGGGGTGAGTGCTCTACTTACAGACAATTCAATGTCGCTTTCTAAATATTCCAGTTTCAATGGCCTCAGTATTATCATAACAGAAACAGGGTCACATGTTGCAACATACTTGAGGCAGCTGCACGTCCTGCCCGCTGCTGTGACGTCACATGATCAAATCGTCCTAATTCCAGAGATCTCTTTACCCTCACATGTGCTGATTCGATTATTTACATGCTTAATCATCAGGATATGTAATTACCCAGGGGCTGTCTTCTGGATCCTGAGGTGTACGTCATAATTTCATCAAATAATTACATATGATTTATCAGTTATGCTTCTCCCATGGTCTTGGTCTCTGTATCCTGAAGTGAACTGGACTGTGGATACTGAAATAGTACTTACCGGCGAGAGTCGCGGCACAGTGTCATTTTCACTATGTCTCCACTGCTTAGAAAGTGTGTTAACTGCCCTGTCGTCGTGCTATATAATTTTTGCATGTTATTGCATTAAGTCTTGCGATTTCGAGGTCGTCTATACTGCAGAGAGGTATATAAACCATACAGCTCTATGATATTATCAGTTCGTTTCAGAATGCTACTATTTATCAGTACATACATGTTAGCTTATGGTTCAAAACATGTAAATGTAGGATTAGCATGAGATCGTGAGTGTGAAGTTATGGTAGAAACTGAGGATGTCCGTCGTAATGTAAAACACAATTTACAGATACGAGTTGGGGCGAGCATTGTTTTCCGATGAAGCAAACTGAGAAGTTGATGACAACAGTCTACGATCCTTTTCAACTTCCTCTTCACATGAACATCTGTAGCAATAAGGCAACCATCACCGACCTGTATAAAAGTGTCGTGAAGTTGTATTGGTTATGCAGTGCACTACGGATTCCAACAGACAAATACGGTGGCAAGTATATGTGAAAGCGTTACTAAACGATGTTGTATGTTATGTAAGTGAATGTTGCATACAAGATGATTTAGAACAATATGTAAACATATGTATGCTTGCAGCACCAAGGGCTGCTACTATAATCCTATAAACATTGAAACTGTACAGCCTGGTTTACAGACAGACGACGGAGATACGACGTCGCTCCTGTTGCATTGAACACAACGGAAGCAGAACTTATAGCATAAAAAAACCAGTTATTTAAAGAATAATGTAGGGATGTAAGACAGAGCGAATATTAAGAAATGAGTCAACAATTGTTTTTTTATTTTGTGCATGTATGAAACGTTAATAAACAAAGTTATTTAAAATGTGTATTTGTCTTTCATTGAAAGAGCACCAGTGCAAAACAAATATTATGCAAGATATTTACAGATATGATAAACACGTCATACTATTCTGCAAACCCTCAATCATACATACAGCAAATATATTCACTCATTGAGTGAATAGGGGCAGTATGGTACAGTGTGAAAAAATTTCGACGATATAAACACACACTTAAAACAGCTTAAGAAGGGTTCAAGTTACTTGCAAATACCCACATACTTAAAACAGAGATATGAGCAACTGAAGACGGTATTGACTTTGTAAGTGGAGGTCCAATAGTACTACCTTCAGGCTTTCTGTTAGGACAATGCTTAGCATTTGATGCTAAAAAGGTTTGCAAATCCTGTCTGCCTGTAGAAACACACATCAAAATGTATTACGTCACATCGGTTCCGAGAGATCCAGAACCTGTACAGAAAACTGGAATAGAATCAAGATAAACATAATTTCCGCTCTTTTTATTGGTCATGAGAACCACACATTGCATATTGTTCCACCATACAGCGAGACCTTCAGAGGTGGTGGTCTAGATTGCTGTGCACAACGGTATCTCTAATACGCAGTAGCACGTCCTCTTGCAATGATGCATGCCTGTATTCATCGTGGCATGCTATCCACAAGTTCATCAAGGCGCTGTTGGTCCAGATTGTCCCACTCCTCAACAGCGATTCGGCGTAGATCCCTCAGAGTGGTTGGTGTGTCACGTCGCACATTAACAGCCCTTTTCAATCTGTCCCAGCCATGTTCGATAGGGCTTATGTCTGCAGAACATGCTGGCCGAGAGATACAGGAGGATTCCAGTTACATTACGTTACAGTCAGGCAGAGGTTCCGAAATCAGGTATTGGATTGTAACGCATAGCCAGGAGCAGTTATAGACTCAGCTCACAATTTAATAGTGGTGAAGAGTAGACTGAGTTTGAAACATTAGTCAGGAAGAAACGATACGGAAGAAAGTGGAATACGTAAGTACTAAGTAATGGAGAGGCAAGCTTAAATGTCTCCGAAGCTACTGATACTGCAATATAGCATATTATCCAGTTCAGTAGAATAAGAAGGACACTTCTATAAAGGGCGATCAGAGAGAAACAGTCCAGTAAACGAAGTTCTAAAATGCATACCTTATGAGCTATGAGCACTTTTTCACGTTCGATACTGTGGAACGAGCACTAAATAGTTTACCTCTCACTCTTTTTGACGTGTCAGTCCTTTTGTATTTCGTTCTTTGTACCTTACGAATATGTCTGTGGTAGTGGAAAAGGCCAGTTACTCGTGTGCTGATAGCAAAGTTTAAGCATCCTCCACTCGACCGTCATTTCAGCATCGTCAGAGTCCTGAGGTGCAGCGATCATGGTTCATTAAGTTACTTCCTCAGTTTGCACACATACCTGCAAATCCATCGCTATCCTCCGGTGGAAATGATGAAAGTAACTGTGACTGTTCACATGTATGAGCTACGCGTGGGCATTATCGAGGCATTTCGAGCCGTGGAACAGAGAATAATTTTAGGAACTGGAAAATATATTTTAGAAAATGCTGCTTGTTCCAGATATAGGCACACAAGCTCAGGACGACTCACGAGAAATATGCACAGACAGTCCAGTTACGCTGGATTCACTGAAAAATTACAGCAATCTTAGATAAATAAGGGCATAAATGAGAACTGCGCAAGGGGGAGTGGCACCTCATCTTGGAATGATCAGAAGTAAAAGTCTGCAGTCCTGCGAATGAATTAGGACACAAGCCGGCCAAAGAGCGAGAAAGTGCAACAGGAAACTAGAGCGGAAATTTTGTGTCAGTGAGGAAATGACAGATGCAGCGCGAAAGAAAAGTGAGAAACGGTGGTCTGAAACCATGAAAGAGACTATGGCAAAAAAGATTTTTTCAGCTGTTCAACATCGCCATTCTCCCATTTACCACTGTCGCCTACTCTTACAGCTGTGTCGGCTGTGCAGGGGAGATTAAAGGCTCTCTCCAGCTTGCTGAGACAGTTGAGTCTGGTGGGCCTGGCGGAGGGGCGCGAGCCCGGAAACCGAGGGGTCACTCCACGAATTCTTCTCGGGTTATCAGCCGAGTGGTGGCGTCGTCTCGTCCCAACACTCTCTTATACTATGGCTAGCAACTCGCGATCGCGTAAAAGCAGTGGAATCTGGGGTTTCTTCGCCGATTTAGGTGATGGGAAATCAAAGTGCAGCTGTCGTTCTAAGTGTGTTTCATATAAAGGAGGAAATACATTTAATCTAGCGCGTCATGTTCGAGTGCTGCATCCGACAGTGTCATTGTCAGTCAGGCGCTTAGCGCCCCCTGCTCCTGAATCTTCCGATATTTCTTGCACAAATAACGCGGACAATCAGGAACAAACACCAGCAATTGTCAGAAGCGAACAGCAGTCGGTGCCAGAAAATAACAGTATCACTTCATTATCAGACAGCAGGCATCAATAACACAGGACATTACCGACGTATTTTTCGAAACCTCTTTCGAACAGAAGAAATCAAGAGATAGATTTCACACTTCAGGAGATTGTTGTAAAGGATTATTTGCCCTTCAACATAGTGGAAAGCAAACATTTCCAAAGTTTTGTAGGCAAACTAAATGGTGCTTACAGAATGCCAGCTCGGAGGACAATTTCCAATACACTACTAAAACAACAGTACGCCATGATGAAAGAAATTGTAAGAGTCAAAATAAATTCTGCGGTAGCGGTTGTGCTGACAATGGATGGGTGGACCTCAACCACAAATGAGAGTTATTTGTTGGTGACAGCACTCTACGTTAAAGACCTGGAGCTGGCATCTACCCTCCTAGAGTGCTTTAAATACGACGAAAGGCACACGTCAGGAAAACTCTCCGAAGAACTGCGACATGTCACAAGGGAATGGGGCATTCCAGAAAAAGTCGTGTGTGTTGTTAGCGACAATGCTGCTAATATTGTGGCAGCTATAAGACTCACAGCCTGGAAACACATCCCCTGCTTTGCGCACACACTCAATTTAATTGTTCAGAATGGGCTTCCGCACATTCAACCCATTCTGAATAAAGTAAAAAAAATTTTTTTCAGTTTTTTAAAAGAATTTCATAGGCCTGCACGAAACTGAAAATGATGCAGGAATTTTAAACATAAAACGTGTTATGCTATAGTTGCCCTCTTTTATGCTACCTTTTTGTATTTTAGATCTGAAGAAGTCTGGCCAATGATCTGAAACTAGTAATCAGTAGAGGAGCTTTAGCGATCTTGAAATACGACTTTTATCCACACATTTTATCATAACAGATCGCCCATCATCCCTTTTGAAAATGGGAAATAATAACGAAAAAAAACTTTAACTTTTGTGCCAAAGGGCATATTTTGCACTGGGTTGACGCCACCTGCGACCGCAATTCTAATTCGGTCTAAATTTCTTTTGGCAACCCAGAATGCAAGTTTGATGGTGCACTGTTGAATGTCTAGTTGCTTAGTTTCATTTTCATGGTTGATTTATAGACTAACCATTATTATTAGCAGTTTGTCACAGTTGAGCAAACGTGTTTCTTTTGAGGAAGATTTTCTACAATGAGTCATAGAGACCTGAACGAGGTGGAAATTTGCGCATAACATCTAATAGACGAACAAGTATCAGGGTTAAGGGATTTCGAGTCGAATTATATAGACATTGAAGAGAATAAAAATAAAGAAGATACGGGGAGGGGTGGGGGCAATGAAGAAACAATGCACGCGACAACACTCCCAATATGCTACAAGTTCTGGTAGAGTGTATCCAGAAGCAGCTCCAAGAATACGTAAAAGTGGTTCTGCGAACTTGGCCCATAAACCTCGGCGAAGACGTCCAGCTGGGAAAGAAGTATCTGAATCAATCAAAAAAATTTTCACTCCTGAAATGGGTAGGAAAGTAACTGACGATACAATTGTGTCATGTGAATGCAAAAAATGGATCTCTTGTTAGCGATTCTGAACTATACGCTGTACAGTAACACATACTACAATATACTGCCCTACTTAACGTACTCTGTTACATTAGTTTGCTTTTAGCATCTAAGGTGTACGTACTCACTTTGCATTTGACGATGTATTCGTTGTGACGCCTGATTTGAAACCAACAATCTGCAGAAATCGAATGTTTGAAAATAAGAGTTACCTCCCCAAATAAGCGACACAAAAAAACTAACATTGGATCTTACAGCCGATACATTTCTCCGAAAATGGAACAAAAATACGTAGTTTTATTCGGTAAGTCGCAAAAAGAGACGTCCTAAGGGACTTTATAAATACAGCGTTCATATAGGGTTTAGATGAGACCATTAGATTCCTGTGTTATAGCCTAAATGCAGCATTGATGTAAGGTTTAGATAGAACCATTAGATTTCGATGTTATAGCCAATAAGTCGTTAAAAGTGATGTCGCTACGAACGGTCTCGACTGAATGTATCCACAGGGCGTGTGGCCTTTAATTGAAAAAGTGGCGTGCCAACGCGTCTCCTCGAGGCTTTCAGGCTTGCAGCGAAATGGCCACGACGAGAAAAACTGAGGAATTGCAGCCAATATAAGAGGCCCTGCCGACGATCGCCCCAGCCACGCGACATTCGCGAGCGGAACAGGAGTAGGCGGGTGACAGTGTGAGGAGAATAGGTTCTGGGTTCGAACCCCAGTCCAACACAAAGCTTCACGTCACGGCATTTCAAATAAGTTACATGTGAAGAAGCAATATTTAACATCTCTCGTAGTCCGTTAACAAGGACAATAGATGCTGGGTAGGAATCCGCGTCCATTAAAAATGTTTACGTTACGTAATTTATAGTTCATATTTGCTAACTGATACTGTCTAAAATCGAGGTATATCACTCTCTGTATGCCTAGTCAGGAATGACTGTAGGTTTCCGTCAGTCACGAAATCTTTGCTTAGTCTACATGACCTGGGTTTGAATCCATATGCAGAACGAGACGGTTCGTCGTGTCATTTGAAGTCCATAGATATTCTCAACTAGCTGCTCGTGAATAACTTAAATTTTTAATGGCATTTTGCGTTAAATAATAAGTACGGTATGTTACTTTCAAGCAAAAAAATCATGAATATGACGAACTTACTACGTGCATTACCTATCCGACGTAACAATGAGAGTGGTAACATTTGAGGTATGTCATTTATTGTAATAAATGTGAGCTTACAAGCGTTAAGGACAGTTTATATGTGATAGGGGGTTCCCTGATATTTGTAGTGTCGTGGTATTACTTTACATATTGAGTTACTGCGATACAGAGCAGTGTTTCCTAGTGATGACTCGTTGGAACCATTTTCAATAGTCAAACGACTGTACTGAGGGGCGATTAGAGGACCTGCTAAACAGCTGCGTTATGCGGGTTGCATGCGAATTAGGCGAAATGCAATTCGTTCGGATACTTCTGAGCATGACTGTACGTACATAAGTTGTGTACCAGAAAGGAGTATTGTGGGTCCGATACAAGTAGGCTATTCTCACCATTTACGTACGTAATCGTTCATTGCTTACGGAAAGATTCCGGACAGTAACGTACACAGTGTAAGTACTGGCATCAGAGGCGGTACCTTCAGTGTCGGCGCTGTGAGGTCAGGAAGGGGCAAAGTGCGAGCACGTTCTGTGAAAGAAATATTAGGCGCTGCAGTCATTAATAGTAAGGGCACAAAAGTATTTTGTTTGTAAACATTGTCGGGGGTGTTGTTGGAGGCAGATTATCTGCAAAAATATTCCTACGTTACTAAAAGAATTCGTAAATACAATATTGTCAACCAATCTGAATAAAAATTGAACTAACTTTGGGCATTACATAAAACCAGAGCGGATCGAAACCATGAGTTGAGTCGCTCAGTGACCGACAGAAGGCGAAATACAGAGCTGCCATGAATCATTCACTCGTTTCCAGAATTCTAAATTTTCGGAAATATTGCTTGTACAAATATGATTGGAGCACGAATATAACAGCAAACTCAGCGAGTTTAAACTGTGCTGACCACCTCACATTAACAATGCAGCGCCTTGCCAAAATGCCGACAAAGCGAGATAACACTTTTCTCGTGTTGTAATATGCGGGTTATTTGACCAAATGTGGCAGCTGCAACCGTGTAGGGGGATGAACGAGATTTCTGTACGCGGTCCACAGAAGTCAACAGCAGGCGCAAGCCGCGAACTCTAAGATACCGGAGCAAAGTGTGTGGAACACCGTGCGTCGCCGGTCACACATCGAACCGCGCCGTCTGCATTTCTCACAACTATTAAAAGCAGAAGGTTGCGCCCGGCTCCTTCAGATTTGCGCCACAATGCACGGACCGGTTGAGGATGGACATTTCGTCCCCATGCTCATACTTAGCAAAGAAGCAACTTTGCATTTATCTGAAAATGTTTGTCTCCGCCATGTGAGAGTGTGGCGTACTGAGGATCGTCCTAGTTCCTTCACAGAGTAACAACGGCCCATTCAAGCTTTGTCTGTGACACTGGACAGAAAACATTAACCATCGGAGAATCTGGTTCGTGCGCCGCAATTTCATTAGGATTTTCAGTAGCTCACACTCACATTGCGGAGATTAAGTTTTTCAGGTAAATTCTAGGTTGTTCCGTCGCTGAAGATCAGCATGGAGGTTCATCCTCCAGTGATACCTCCGTTGTGGCGGGAATCTGAAGGCGCCGGCCGCAACCTTCTGCTCTTAATTGTTGTACGGGCTGCAGACGGCACGGTTCGAAGTGTAACAGCCGACGCACGGTCTTCTACACACCTTGCTGCGGTATTTAAGAGTTCGCGGCTTGTCGCTGCTGTTGACTTCTTTGTACAAAAATCTCACTCACCCTCCTCCACGGCCGCAGCTGCCACATTTGGTCAAACATCCCGCACATTCCAACACACGAAAACTCTTCTCTCGCCTTGTCGGCATTTTCACAAGGCGCTGCATTCGTAAGATCAGCTGTTCGGCACAGTCTAAACTCGCTGAGGCGAAAAATATTTCGGAAAATGTAGAATTCTGGAAACCAGTGAATGATTTATTGGTAGCCCTGTAGTTCGCCTGCTGTGTCGTCTTGCGTTGCTGTGACGGTATGGTCACTGAGCGACTCAACTCATGATTTCGATCCTGTTGTTGTTTTCGTGTGACGCTAAAAGTTCTCTTAATTATTAGTCGGAAAGGTTGACAATGTTGTATTTACAAATTCTTTTAATAATATAGATAATATTTGCACACAAAACCTGCCTCCAAGGATTCTCCTGATAATGTTAAGAATCAAAGTACTTCTGTGCATCTCCAATTAATCACCGCAGCGCCTAATACTTCATTCACAGAATGTACTAACACTTCTGTACTAACTAATCACATACTGCCAAAACTATGTAGTGACTTCAATGCTACTATTTACACTGCGTACATTAGTATCTGCCATCTTGCCGTAAGCAGTCAACGATGAGGTACGTAAATGGTGAGTATATGCCTACTTGTACCCGAGTTTTATTACTCCTTTCCAGTACACTATTCATTAAGTGCGATCATGCAACCCAACGCAATTTCGCACCTGACTGACGAACTCATAGACCAAGACACAGGTATCGTTAATAGGTATCGTGTGTTTGAATTCCGTAATTAAGTCTAGACCTTCTTTCTGTGAAGTCTCAAGAATGAAAAATTAATACCCCAATGGCTTTATTCTTCCCGCAAAACAATGATGAGAAATTTATGTATGATAGTGTTTTCTAACAGGTATGGTGAGCTATCAGTGCTGCTATTCATTAACTTTTAATTCACGTCTTGCTGACAATTTACTTATAGAATCAGTGACGAGTGGCTGCTTTCCTTACCTGAAATAGCGATTACAAGATACGAAGTGCCACAGTAACTGACCTAACGTTCTTTAAAGGGCAGATGGACCTGTACTGTATCACTGGCTTGTACCGATAATGTACATCATTTTCGTTACCACTCACGAATGATCCTGCTTCCTGTTTATTTTTCATTTAAGGCATACTGAATCTGTAGCTGATTTCACTGTTGCCTTTCATCTAGTAATGTAGTGCCCGAACACAAAGCTCGGACGTCATTTGCATGGGAAAATTTAGTCAATAATTTCACATCTCCAGACAAAAACCGATCGTGAAGGTTTGATATTTTGCACAGAAACGAATATTCTTTTAAATGGCGGTTAAAGCAAGTACTGATCAGCTTTTGAAAGCCACCTAACAAAAAAATCGGCAACCGGCAATGGTTTTGTGTAAATAAACTTTGCTTATCATATTCGTCGTTGACTGCTCTAATAAAGTTGTAACCTTTATAATTTTACTACAGCCTAGTTTCTCATTCTGTTTTCGAGAATGCAGCGATAGATAGCAGGCACGATATAGTGTGTCTCAAATCAACATGAATATTATTGAAAAGGCCATTAGTAAACGATACGCGTTACCACTGCATTGGAAAGCACGTTTCCTCATAACATTAGCACTAAAAAGTTCAACTCGGTTATCCATTATACCATTCAGAAGACACACTAGATGATACCGATAACTCGCGCCATAAGTATGCACGATAATATTCTTCAGATCCGTTTCTTCCTTTTTAGGCCACTCGGCCAATGGGTTAACAAAAATTTGAAAGCGCACGAAAGACTGGAACTTAATAGTGCGACGCAGCAAAACGGAGCAAACGAAACAAAACCGTGAAGGGGACAGCAAGGTCTGTATTCGCCTGGGACGTGTTGACTGCCCGCGCCCACGTGTCAACAGGCGTACGAGGCTGGCTGCACCGATGCCTCTTTGTGCGAAGGCTGCGTCCGTCTTGTGCACACACAAATTTACATAGATGTTAACGTACGTTTGTTTACACTAGCTACGAACTGTGCCCAATGCTGAAAAATACTGAACCTGCCGTTCCAACTGTGTTTCGATCCATGACGACATCAAAACGGACATAAGACACTCGTCGAAATCTAACGTGCCTAAAATATCTGACACAGCAATAATTATCGTTACTGTAACACTCCTTTTCTTTGGCTCCGCTAACTGACAGCCGTACTGTAATCTGTCAACCCAGCCTGGACCTCGGGCTATGCAACACATCACTTTTCCACCACAACCTATATTAGAAAAAACACGTAATATAGCAGCCATGTAAACATCACCGCGTTCTGTTGTATCCGTAAGTATATATGACGTCACAGAGTACGTCATTACGCCACGGGGCAATGTCGACGCCCCCTATTGGTAGCTGCGACCTGCTCCAGTTTAGACAGTCGCCTGTACTGGGAAGACGGGTATTTGCAGAAACTAACGAGTGTTGACGCTTCAAAAAGGTGAAACAAGACGAAAGTCAGACAACTGCAAACTTTTTTTAACTGGCTAACTACTAAATGGTTTATGACCAAATGGGTCAGAAATGCGACAGCGAAATCTTCGCGAATCGCTTTTTTCTTCAGCAGAGCCATAGAAGTACCGGGTGGTCGTAAGTAAAATGCAGCCACTCACCGAGGTCCATTGTGGTCTGTAATTACCGTATGGCAACGAAACTTGGCACGTATGCTAAGGCGTTAATGCGGAATCAGTTTGCGCCGGAGGAAATCAGTTCCGATTTTGGTTACCAGGTGCGAATCTGTCGCTGTGCAACCTCTCGCCGAAGTCTTCGGTTCTCATACTGAACAAGTTGTTCAACTAACAAGATCAACATTCTGCCTTTCTCACTTGTTTGACCCTTCCTGCCCACGTTCCGTTGCCAATCCATTACATATGAAAACATTTCTATACGTCTTTCTTCCGTTGATAGAGCCATTTGGTGGCCAAAATCGGAAATAATTTCTTTCCAGTGTAAATCGGTTCCGCAAGGGGGCTTTAGTATACCAAGTTTCGCTGCCATACAATAGTTGCAGTCCACACTGGACCCCTGAGAGTGGCTCAACTTCAGATTATGAGCACCCAGTGGTACAGTGCCGTTACTGCCAGCCCAAGTATCGTGTGAGACACCACACTGTCAAAGATTCTGCTGGTGGACAGAACACGTGAAGAATTAAAAGCACCCAGAAACATTGTACACATTCGTAAGTCACCAGCGATCTTACTCCGATATTATGGGCAATCGATGTGTGCCTCAGAGAGCGAATTCCACACATTCTCGATTAAATGGCGGCCTTTTTCTGAAACTGTTTTGGCTGTGGCCACTCTTCATCCGTCAACGTCACATTTCCCGACCATTCAGCCAACTGATCTCGCTACTCACGAGACGTTTTGGACAGGTCTTCATTACGGTGCTTCAATTGCGTTGCATATTTTGTGATAGCCGAGTATAAAAACTGAAACCACCACACACACACACACACACACACACTTCAGTGTCACGAAGGTAAGAGCCATTTGGAGCTCAGATTTCGGGTTACGCATTATTCATAAAATTCGCGGAACTTTTATTTAATCATCCCGTCCCTCACGTGTGAAGACAGTCACTTTTATGTGACATCACGCGTCCTGTGCTGCTATTGGATGCGGGGAGCAAACTGGACAGTTGCCGTGCTGACCTACCTATTTGCGAAGTTAAAGTTAGCAATTTCATAGTTTTGGTACTCAATTTTGCGTTTTATGACGATATGTAGTCTAAATGATACAAGACATTTCAGAAGTCTTCAAGATTTTCAGTACTTTATCATGCTAAAGTGTCGGTAAATCTGGCGTCAGTGGCTACCGATAATTCCCAAACAGTGACTTACCATCAGTAAAGGGTAAGGCTTCTGTAGCAGTATTTGCCTAAACGAAATAACATTTGCTATAGGTTTCAGTCAAATATAATTAGCAAATGCCTCCACAAATGTAATTCCGACGTGATTCAGTGCTCTGACGGAAACTAATAGCAAATCTACCTCGATTCTCGCAAATATTGCACTGGAAATGGCACAAATTAAATCTAGATTCTGCCGTCGTTATAGGCCGCATATAAAAATTTACACTGCACTTTAATTGTGTCATTTGAACGTCAGATAAAGAAGTTGGAAAGTGACAGTCATTCACCATCATTCATTCTTTGGTCACGTAAGTTACGACTAATGCGCGAGCACGATTGCGACAACTTTTCTGCACACAAGCCGCAGAGAACACGACGCGTCTCAAAGACCTCTCATGCGTTGCTTTGTCTCTTATCAGGCAAATAATAACACGTGACAGCCAGACAAAGCACTGCAGAGTTGGGTTCAAATGGCTCTGCGCACTATGGGATTTAACTTCTGTGGTCATCAGTCCCCTAGAACTTAGAACTACTTAAACCTAGCTAACCTAAGGACATCACACACATCCATGCCCGCCGGCCGCTGGTGGCCGAGTGGTTCTGGCGCTACAGTCTGGAACCGCGCGACCGCTACGGTCGCAGGTTCGAATCCTGCCTCGGGCGTGGATGTGTGTGTTGTCCTTAGGTTAGTTAGGTTTAAGTAGTTCTAAGTTCTAGGGGACTTATGACCACAGCAGTTGAGTCCCATAGTGCTCAGAGCCATTTTGAACATCCATGCCCGAGGGAGGATTCGAACCTGCGACCGCAGCGGTCGCGCGGTTTCAGACTGTAGCACCTAGAACCGCTCGGCCACTCCGGCCGGCGCTGCAGACTTCTACAGAGCAAAAAAATTGTGGTGTGTGATCGCTTCTCTTTGATCAGCAAATCACAAACGAAAGGTGACGTCACAGAACGATAAAAAAGAATAAGGAAGTTTTATTTCATGAAACGCAAACATTACGATAAATTCTCAAGAATTCGCCAACAACCAAGCAAATCTTCGCCTCAGTCTAACGTAGGTTGGGGAAAACAACAGATCCCTCGTGCATCACAACCTAAATTCCAGAAAATTGTAAAAATACTGAAATAAACGCAAGTGCTGCGTTTCATCGCCAGAACCACGTCGGCATGACGCCGCGAGTGGAGTGCAGGATTCAGAATGCCTATGCACTAAACAACTTCGGACGTCTGATTAGTTTGCAGACGAGTTAACGTCTGTAATACCTGACGTTAAGCGTGTAAGCGAGAAAAAGTTTTGGAACTCTTTAAAATTATTCTCAACGTGTGTTCGAAGTCGCGAAGTGCTCAAAACTGGGTGAATAATGTTCGCGTATTTCAGCGCCGTGCGTTACGTTACCTCGCGACACGCCAAATTTACAACTGTGATACTTTTCTTATTGTGTAAAAGTCGTAACGGCAGGTTATACCTTAGAATGAGTACCTTACAACATTTTAGATGTTCAAATTCGGCCAAATTAAGCGAAATGTTGAAAAATAAACTTCTGTCAGCACTGCAAGGCGCAACAGAGGCAACCTGCTGTCACTCTCGGCTGGCGGTCCAGAATTACAGACAGCCACGGCTGCTGGAGTCAGTGGCAACAGACGCCGTGTCGCACTGAAACTCACTCAGCCCGAAGTGCTGTTTGGTGGTTTTCGCATACTTGCGTCCTCTACGAACATTGGTTATTTCGTTGCAGTGACGTAGCCAGGAACGCGTGGTTTTCGTTTTCAACAACTGTGGTACGAGAAATCTGCAGGAATCGACACTGGTACATCGAAACACGGCCCGACTGCATGTGGCACTAATTTCTGTTCGTTGCACGTTATTCTCGCTCAAGGTATCAGCGATTAAACGACTGTAACAAGGCGATAAATAATAAATTATTAAACACTCGACGCGCTAATTTAACAAACTATTCGCCATCCCTAATGTTCGTATCGATCCCAATTGTTAAAGAGAATGTATTAAACACGAGCAGTTCCGCCGTGAGTTACGCGACAAGCCACACAAAAGCGAGCAAAACGACAGCCGCAGCTTCCAAGTACCCGCCTCACCTGTCTCTGGTGTTCTCGCCGAGAGGCGGGACTGCGCCGCACGCCGCCACACGCCTGGCCGCTCCGCCACAGCTGGGCCGCACAGACGCACACGCAGACGCACAAGACCGAGGGCTGAACCCTCTGCGGGGGGCGAAGTACTAGCGCTTTGTGCGCTTCACCTTCTTAAGTGATGGGGTGAAAATGTGGGATGACATGGTGGGTGTTTTTGTTACTTGGCTTTTGTGCTGGTGGGTTTTTTTTTTTTTTCCATATAGATAAAAGAAAGATTAAAGGATAGTGAGAGGGACAGTGAGAGAAAGGGAAAACGAACGGCCTAAGTGACTGGCCGGTGGTTATAGTACGAGTCTCCGCTACAGCTGGTGGTTGCCTAGTGTGTGATCATTTCTGAACTTGGCTCATTGATTTCATTTTTTTCCTAACAAATATGTCATCGGGAATCTTCTTCTCTCTCCTACCCGACCGGGCCCCTTCCCACACCCACGATTCAATGACATCGACCAGGTTGTCCCATTGGGAGGGCGTGAATATTGGGTAAGAGTTAATGATGGCTAACTCTTGGTCCGTGGCTGCTTCCGCTAATATAGTACGCCATCTATATGCCCGTAGGTCGAGCGGTTGATGGGGGAGGGGAGGCTTAGGCTGGCCGGGTGGGGTGTAGGGGTATGGGGGGTGTGACTGGGGGTACGACCCGCTCTTCAGTGACGCGGCAGTGTACTTGAGGATTTCCTGCACATCGTCCACTCTTGGAAATGGTGGCCGCTCCTTCCTCTTCTTCTTTGGTTGCTCGACTTGCGAGCAGTCAGGAGGCGCGGTAGCACCCTTGCTTGTGGCTGCCACCTTGGAGGGGGGCAGCCAGCGCGGCTGCCCCATTTCTCTCCCCCCCCCCCCCCCAAACAACTCGCTGATGTCACGGGGCGGCGTTGCTAGCTCGGCCCGCGGCATGCGAGGGAACGGCTGCAGCAGCGAGAGCGAGGCGTCTACGTCCGTGTCGGCACTGCCGGACCGACTGCGTCCACCTACGCCACAGTCCGTTCATCTCGTTCCGTGCTATGCAGCCGGTAACAACCCCCCCCCCCCTCCTCCTACATTTGGCTCCCAAAATCGGATTTCGTAAACCGATTTCCCAAAACCACTTCTGGTGATCGCAACAATGGAACCAAGACGCTGTATTTTCGTCACGGGACCAGGAGACGTGTGAACAAGATTGTATTCGTAGTTACGCATTAGCCATTCACTGTCGTAGGACCTATTTGTAGTAGATGCAACCGAGGTGGTAGTGTTGGGTCCCTATGGGAACAAACTGCTGACGTCATCGGTCCCTAGGATTGCACACTACTTAATCCAAGTTAAACTAACTTACACAACACACACTCCCATGCCCTACGGAGCACTCGAACCTCCAAAGGGCTGAGCCGTGCAGATGCCACCGACGCGATGTCTCCGGACTGTTACAGGCAACAGTGAGAGGCAGGCGGCAGATGCAACACAGATTTCGGCGAGCTCGCTTTAGCGCGCCCCATTGTCTGTTGGCTGCCGTGTGTAAAACTAACTCTCGTCCCTTAATACGAGGAGAAGAAAATGTGATTCCTCTAAAACGATGAAAGAAGAGTCCCCTTTCTTGAAGTACACCACGACTATACAAACATACGCTGTGTCGTTCGGTGTTTCTCATTGAACAATGGCGGACGTGTCGATAAAACACAACTCACAAAGAAAAACAAGCAGCTGTTGCCAGTTTTTGCAAGAATTTCTAGCAGCGTAACTTTCTTTTCAAGTACGAATAAACTACAAACAGAGGAGTACTTTGGCGTGTCAGGTTGAAAATTATGTCACATTCTAGCGTCGATGGCGAGATGGCAGTGGAAAAGTTTTGTGCTTGTGGCTGAAGCCAGGGAAAAGTTACGGCCACTTATGTGACACGCTTGAACAGTCGAAACGACGAGCGGTGAAGAATCTCTTTTAAATCTGACGACCAACATGCATCCATACCTTAAACGCATTCAAGGATTTTTAAACAGGTTTGTACAGTCATTTGTTTCTTTTGAAAGAGAGTGTTCAAGCATTCCTCATTGCTCCGTCACTGGGCAAACTATAACGACTTTTGTTCCACGTGTCAGTCTGCAACCACTTGCATATTAAGCACTCCCGATAATTCACTGCCGTCCATCCAGCCCGGGAAACGCATAATGTGCAGATGTAGACACCTACTTTAGAAAATGTACACATATTCTGCACTCATCGCGGCCGGCCACGTTCCATGATACACAGCCGTGACGTCATAACATGGACACATTCGTCCTGTTTATTACAGCCGACTCTGCAGCACCACATATACAGCCCCTACCATCGACAAAGCTTGCCCTTACGGTCTTCTTACTCACGACGATACGCTTAGCATTGCAAAAGATTTGTCCTACCGACTAAGGTCCAAAGCGAGGGGAAAGATCCACCGTGGTACAACAATCATGTACGAAAGGTACTACGGAAACAAAGAAAGCTTCATCATAGGTTTAAGAGTAGTCGAATCATAGCTGATAAGGAAAAGCTGAACGAAGCGAAAAAGAGCGTAAAGAGAGCAATGAGAGAAGCATTCAACGAATTCGAACATAAAACATTGGCAAACAATCTAAACAAGAACCCTAAAAAGTTTTGGTCATATGTAAAATCGGTAAGCGGATCTAAATCCCCTATTCAGTCACTCGTTGACCACGATGGCACCGAAACAGAGGACGACCGAAGAAAGGCAGAAATACTGAATTCAGTGTTCCGAAACTGTTTCACTGCGGAAAATCGTAACACGGTCCCTAACTTCAGCCGTCGCACGGACGCCAAAAATGGAAAATATTGAAATAAACGATATCGGAATTGAAAAACAACTGCTATCACTTAGTAGCGGAAAAGCATCCGGACCAGACGAGATACCCTTAAGATTCTACAGTGATTATGCTAAAGAACTTGCCCCCTTTCTATCAGCAATTTATCGTAGATCGCTGGAAGAACGTAAAGTACCTAGCGACTGGAAGAAAGCGCAGGTCGTTCCCATTTTCAAGAGGGGTCATAAATCAGATGCGAATAATTATAGGCCTATTTCGCTTACGTCAATCTGTTGTAGAATAATCGAACATGTTTTGTGTTCTCGTATTATGACGTTCTTTGATAATACAAATCTCCTTCATCATAACCAACATGGATTCCGCAAACAGAGATCATGTGAAACTCAGCTCGCCCTATTTGCCCAAGAAATTCACAGTGCCGTAGACACTGGCGAGCAGATTGATGCCGTATTCCTGGACTTCAGGAAGGCATTTGATACGGTTCCGCACTTACGTTTAGTGAAGAAAATACGAGCTTACGGAATATCGGACCACGTTTGTGATTGGATTCAGGATTTCCTAGAAGAAAGAACACAACATGTCATTCTTAACGGTTCAAAATCTGCAGATGTAGAGGTAATTTCGGGAGTACCGCAGGGAAGCGTGATAGGACCTTTATTGTTTACAATATACATAAATGACTTAGTTGACAACATCGGTAGCTCCGTGAGGCTATTTGCAGATGACAAGAAAGTAGCAACATCAGAAGACTCGTACGTACTCCAGGAGGACCTGCAGAGGATTAATGCATGGTGCGACAGCTGGCAGCTTTCCCTAAACGTAGATAAATGTAATATAATGCGCATACATAGGGGCAGAAATCCATTCCAGTACGATTATGCCATAGGTGGTAAATCATTGGAAGCGGTAACGACCGTAAAATACTTAGGAGTTACTATCCGGAGCGATCTGAAGTGGAATGATCACATAAAACAAATAGTGGGAAAAGCAGGCGCCAGGTTGAGATTCATAGGAAGAATTCTAAGAAAATGTGACTCATCGACGAAAGAAGTAGCTTACAAAACGCTTGTTCGTCCGATTCTTGAGTATTGCTCATCAGTATGGGACCCTTACCAGGTTGGATTAATAGAAGAGATAGACATGATCCAGCGAAAAGCAGCGCGATTCGTCATGGGGACATTTAGTCAGCGCGAGAGCGTTACGGAGATGCTGAACAAGCTCCAGTGGCGGACACTTCAAGAAAGGCGTTACGCAATACGGAGAGGTTTATTATCGAAATTACGAGAGAGCACATTCCGGGAAGAGATGGGCAACATATTACTACCGCCCACATATATCTCGCGTAATGATCACAACGAAAAGATCCGAGAAATTAGAGCAAATACGGAGAGCAGAGACGCGCCGCGCCGGGCCGCGCCGCCTGGCCCAGTGAGCGTAGTTTGCTTTGATATAGGACCGTGTGGCGACGTAAAAAAATACTAGTTTCCACAGTAGAATGAAAGGAGAGTATCGGAAAGTGGTTAATTTGTAATTACATGTGACGAAGAAGTAGCTTTTGCGTGAGTTTGTGTAATCGGTTTTTCTTTTCGGTTTGCATTTGCGTCTTTGAGTGCGTTTTTGCCTGGGACAGTAAGGAGGTATCGAGCTGAAATTGATATCACGTACTGAGGTCGGTAGTCGCTTGGCGGTGTCAGAGTTTGAAAATTGTAAGTGAAGGCATCGAGGAGTTACGGACGTTTATGCAGCATGATTTGAAACACGAAGAGCAGAGACGCGCCGGGCCGCGCCGCCTGGCCCAGTGAGCGTAGTTTGCTTTGATATAGGACCGTGTGGCGACGTAAAAAAATACTAGTTTCCACAGTAGAATGAAAGGAGAGTATCGGAAAGTGGTTAATTTGTAATTACATGTGACGAAGAAGTAGCTTTTGCGTGAGTTTGTGTAATCGGTTTTTCTTTTCGGTTTGCATTTGCGTCTTTGAGTGCGTTTTTGCCTGGGACAGTAAGGAGGTATCGAGCTGAAATTGATATCACGTACTGAGGTCGGTAGTCGCTTGGCGGTGTCAGAGTTTGAAAATTGTAAGTGAAGGCATCGAGGAGTTACGGACGTTTATGCAGCATGATTTGAAACACGAAGAGCAGAGACGCGCCGGGCCGCGCCGCCTGGCCCAGTGAGCGTAGTTTGCTTTGATATAGGACCGTGTGGCGACGTAAAAAAATACTAGTTTCCACAGTAGAATGAAAGGAGAGTATCGGAAAGTGGTTAATTTGTAATTACATGTGACGAAGAAGTAGCTTTTGCGTGAGTTTGTGTAATCGGTTTTTCTTTTCGGTTTGCATTTGCGTCTTTGAGTGCGTTTTTGCCTGGGACAGTAAGGAGGTATCGAGCTGAAATTGATATCACGTACTGAGGTCGGTAGTCGCTTGGCGGTGTCAGAGTTTGAAAATTGTAAGTGAAGGCATCGAGGAGTTACGGACGTTTATGCAGCATGATTTGAAACACGAAGAGCAGAGACGCGCCGGGCCGCGCCGCCTGGCCCAGTGAGCGTAGTTTGCTTTGATATAGGACCGTGTGGCGACGTAAAAAAATACTAGTTTCCACAGTAGAATGAAAGGAGAGTATCGGAAAGTGGTTAATTTGTAATTACATGTGACGAAGAAGTAGCTTTTGCGTGAGTTTGTGTAATCGGTTTTTCTTTTCGGTTTGCATTTGCGTCTTTGAGTGCGTTTTTGCCTGGGACAGTAAGGAGGTATCGAGCTGAAATTGATATCACGTACTGAGGTCGGTAGTCGCTTGGCGGTGTCAGAGTTTGAAAATTGTAAGTGAAGGCATCGAGGAGTTACGGACGTTTATGCAGCATGATTTGAAACACGAAGAGCAGAGACGCGCCGGGCCGCGCCGCCTGGCCCAGTGAGCGTAGTTTGCTTTGATATAGGACCGTGTGGCGACGTAAAAAAATACTAGTTTCCACAGTAGAATGAAAGGAGAGTATCGGAAAGTGGTTAATTTGTAATTACATGTGACGAAGAAGTAGCTTTTGCGTGAGTTTGTGTAATCGGTTTTTCTTTTCGGTTTGCATTTGCGTCTTTGAGTGCGTTTTTGCCTGGGACAGTAAGGAGGTATCGAGCTGAAATTGATATCACGTACTGAGGTCGGTAGTCGCTTGGCGGTGTCAGAGTTTGAAAATTGTAAGTGAAGGCATCGAGGAGTTACGGACGTTTATGCAGCATGATTTGAAACACGAAGAGCAGAGACGCGCCGGGCCGCGCCGCCTGGCCCAGTGAGCGTAGTTTGCTTTGATATAGGACCGTGTGGCGACGTAAAAAAATACTAGTTTCCACAGTAGAATGAAAGGAGAGTATCGGAAAGTGGTTAATTTGTAATTACATGTGACGAAGAAGTAGCTTTTGCGTGAGTTTGTGTAATCGGTTTTTCTTTTCGGTTTGCATTTGCGTCTTTGAGTGCGTTTTTGCCTGGGACAGTAAGGAGGTATCGAGCTGAAATTGATATCACGTACTGAGGTCGGTAGTCGCTTGGCGGTGTCAGAGTTTGAAAATTGTAAGTGAAGGCATCGAGGAGTTACGGACGTTTATGCAGCATGATTTGAAACACGAAGAGCAGAGACGCGCCGGGCCGCGCCGCCTGGCCCAGTGAGCGTAGTTTGCTTTGATATAGGACCGTGTGGCGACGTAAAAAAATACTAGTTTCCACAGTAGAATGAAAGGAGAGTATCGGAAAGTGGTTAATTTGTAATTACATGTGACGAAGAAGTAGCTTTTGCGTGAGTTTGTGTAATCGGTTTTTCTTTTCGGTTTGCATTTGCGTCTTTGAGTGCGTTTTTGCCTGGGACAGTAAGGAGGTATCGAGCTGAAATTGATATCACGTACTGAGGTCGGTAGTCGCTTGGCGGTGTCAGAGTTTGAAAATTGTAAGTGAAGGCATCGAGGAGTTACGGACGTTTATGCAGCATGATTTGAAACACGAAGAGCAGAGACGCGCCGGGCCGCGCCGCCTGGCCCAGTGAGCGTAGTTTGCTTTGATATAGGACCGTGTGGCGACGTAAAAAAATACTAGTTTCCACAGTAGAATGAAAGGAGAGTATCGGAAAGTGGTTAATTTGTAATTACATGTGACGAAGAAGTAGCTTTTGCGTGAGTTTGTGTAATCGGTTTTTCTTTTCGGTTTGCATTTGCGTCTTTGAGTGCGTTTTTGCCTGGGACAGTAAGGAGGTATCGAGCTGAAATTGATATCACGTACTGAGGTCGGTAGTCGCTTGGCGGTGTCAGAGTTTGAAAATTGTAAGTGAAGGCATCGAGGAGTTACGGACGTTTATGCAGCATGATTTGAAACACGAAGAGCAGAGACGCGCCGGGCCGCGCCGCCTGGCCCAGTGAGCGTAGTTTGCTTTGATATAGGACCGTGTGGCGACGTAAAAAAATACTAGTTTCCACAGTAGAATGAAAGGAGAGTATCGGAAAGTGGTTAATTTGTAATTACATGTGACGAAGAAGTAGCTTTTGCGTGAGTTTGTGTAATCGGTTTTTCTTTTCGGTTTGCATTTGCGTCTTTGAGTGCGTTTTTGCCTGGGACAGTAAGGAGGTATCGAGCTGAAATTGATATCACGTACTGAGGTCGGTAGTCGCTTGGCGGTGTCAGAGTTTGAAAATTGTAAGTGAAGGCATCGAGGAGTTACGGACGTTTATGCAGCATGATTTGAAACACGAAGAGCAGAGACGCGCCGGGCCGCGCCGCCTGGCCCAGTGAGCGTAGTTTGCTTTGATATAGGACCGTGTGGCGACGTAAAAAAATACTAGTTTCCACAGTAGAATGAAAGGAGAGTATCGGAAAGTGGTTAATTTGTAATTACATGTGACGAAGAAGTAGCTTTTGCGTGAGTTTGTGTAATCGGTTTTTCTTTTCGGTTTGCATTTGCGTCTTTGAGTGCGTTTTTGCCTGGGACAGTAAGGAGGTATCGAGCTGAAATTGATATCACGTACTGAGGTCGGTAGTCGCTTGGCGGTGTCAGAGTTTGAAAATTGTAAGTGAAGGCATCGAGGAGTTACGGACGTTTATGCAGCATGATTTGAAACACGAAGAGCAGAGACGCGCCGGGCCGCGCCGCCTGGCCCAGTGAGCGTAGTTTGCTTTGATATAGGACCGTGTGGCGACGTAAAAAAATACTAGTTTCCACAGTAGAATGAAAGGAGAGTATCGGAAAGTGGTTAATTTGTAATTACATGTGACGAAGAAGTAGCTTTTGCGTGAGTTTGTGTAATCGGTTTTTCTTTTCGGTTTGCATTTGCGTCTTTGAGTGCGTTTTTGCCTGGGACAGTAAGGAGGTATCGAGCTGAAATTGATATCACGTACTGAGGTCGGTAGTCGCTTGGCGGTGTCAGAGTTTGAAAATTGTAAGTGAAGGCATCGAGGAGTTACGGACGTTTATGCAGCATGATTTGAAACACGAAGAGCAGAGACGCGCCGGGCCGCGCCGCCTGGCCCAGTGAGCGTAGTTTGCTTTGATATAGGACCGTGTGGCGACGTAAAAAAATACTAGTTTCCACAGTAGAATGAAAGGAGAGTATCGGAAAGTGGTTAATTTGTAATTACATGTGACGAAGAAGTAGCTTTTGCGTGAGTTTGTGTAATCGGTTTTTCTTTTCGGTTTGCATTTGCGTCTTTGAGTGCGTTTTTGCCTGGGACAGTAAGGAGGTATCGAGCTGAAATTGATATCACGTACTGAGGTCGGTAGTCGCTTGGCGGTGTCAGAGTTTGAAAATTGTAAGTGAAGGCATCGAGGAGTTACGGACGTTTATGCAGCATGATTTGAAACACGAAGAGCAGAGACGCGCCGGGCCGCGCCGCCTGGCCCAGTGAGCGTAGTTTGCTTTGATATAGGACCGTGTGGCGACGTAAAAAAATACTAGTTTCCACAGTAGAATGAAAGGAGAGTATCGGAAAGTGGTTAATTTGTAATTACATGTGACGAAGAAGTAGCTTTTGCGTGAGTTTGTGTAATCGGTTTTTCTTTTCGGTTTGCATTTGCGTCTTTGAGTGCGTTTTTGCCTGGGACAGTAAGGAGGTATCGAGCTGAAATTGATATCACGTACTGAGGTCGGTAGTCGCTTGGCGGTGTCAGAGTTTGAAAATTGTAAGTGAAGGCATCGAGGAGTTACGGACGTTTATGCAGCATGATTTGAAACACGAAGAGCAGAGACGCGCCGGGCCGCGCCGCCTGGCCCAGTGAGCGTAGTTTGCTTTGATATAGGACCGTGTGGCGACGTAAAAAAATACTAGTTTCCACAGTAGAATGAAAGGAGAGTATCGGAAAGTGGTTAATTTGTAATTACATGTGACGAAGAAGTAGCTTTTGCGTGAGTTTGTGTAATCGGTTTTTCTTTTCGGTTTGCATTTGCGTCTTTGAGTGCGTTTTTGCCTGGGACAGTAAGGAGGTATCGAGCTGAAATTGATATCACGTACTGAGGTCGGTAGTCGCTTGGCGGTGTCAGAGTTTGAAAATTGTAAGTGAAGGCATCGAGGAGTTACGGACGTTTATGCAGCATGATTTGAAACACGAAGAGCAGAGACGCGCCGCGCCGGGCCGCGCCGCCTGGCCCAGTGAGCGTAGTTTGCTTTGATATAGGACCGTGTGGCGACGTAAAAAAATACTAGTTTCCACAGTAGAATGAAAGGAGAGTATCGGAAAGTGGTTAATTTGTAATTACATGTGACGAAGAAGTAGCTTTTGCGTGAGTTTGTGTAATCGGTTTTTCTTTTCGGTTTGCATTTGCGTCTTTGAGTGCGTTTTTGCCTGGGACAGTAAGGAGGTATCGAGCTGAAATTGATATCACGTACTGAGGTCGGTAGTCGCTTGGCGGTGTCAGAGTTTGAAAATTGTAAGTGAAGGCATCGAGGAGTTACGGACGTTTATGCAGCATGATTTGAAACACGAAGAGCAGAGACGCGCCGGGCCGCGCCGCCTGGCCCAGTGAGCGTAGTTTGCTTTGATATAGGACCGTGTGGCGACGTAAAAAAATACTAGTTTCCACAGTAGAATGAAAGGAGAGTATCGGAAAGTGGTTAATTTGTAATTACATGTGACGAAGAAGTAGCTTTTGCGTGAGTTTGTGTAATCGGTTTTTCTTTTCGGTTTGCATTTGCGTCTTTGAGTGCGTTTTTGCCTGGGACAGTAAGGAGGTATCGAGCTGAAATTGATATCACGTACTGAGGTCGGTAGTCGCTTGGCGGTGTCAGAGTTTGAAAATTGTAAGTGAAGGCATCGAGGAGTTACGGACGTTTATGCAGCATGATTTGAAACACGAAGAGCAGAGACGCGCCGGGCCGCGCCGCCTGGCCCAGTGAGCGTAGTTTGCTTTGATATAGGACCGTGTGGCGACGTAAAAAAATACTAGTTTCCACAGTAGAATGAAAGGAGAGTATCGGAAAGTGGTTAATTTGTAATTACATGTGACGAAGAAGTAGCTTTTGCGTGAGTTTGTGTAATCGGTTTTTCTTTTCGGTTTGCATTTGCGTCTTTGAGTGCGTTTTTGCCTGGGACAGTAAGGAGGTATCGAGCTGAAATTGATATCACGTACTGAGGTCGGTAGTCGCTTGGCGGTGTCAGAGTTTGAAAATTGTAAGTGAAGGCATCGAGGAGTTACGGACGTTTATGCAGCATGATTTGAAACACGAAGAGCAGAGACGCGCCGCGCCGGGCCGCGCCGCCTGGCCCAGTGAGCGTAGTTTGCTTTGATATAGGACCGTGTGGCGACGTAAAAAAATACTAGTTTCCACAGTAGAATGAAAGGAGAGTATCGGAAAGTGGTTAATTTGTAATTACATGTGACGAAGAAGTAGCTTTTGCGTGAGTTTGTGTAATCGGTTTTTCTTTTCGGTTTGCATTTGCGTCTTTGAGTGCGTTTTTGCCTGGGACAGTAAGGAGGTATCGAGCTGAAATTGATATCACGTACTGAGGTCGGTAGTCGCTTGGCGGTGTCAGAGTTTGAAAATTGTAAGTGAAGGCATCGAGGAGTTACGGACGTTTATGCAGCATGATTTGAAACACGAAGAGCAGAGACGCGCCGGGCCGCGCCGCCTGGCCCAGTGAGCGTAGTTTGCTTTGATATAGGACCGTGTGGCGACGTAAAAAAATACTAGTTTCCACAGTAGAATGAAAGGAGAGTATCGGAAAGTGGTTAATTTGTAATTACATGTGACGAAGAAGTAGCTTTTGCGTGAGTTTGTGTAATCGGTTTTTCTTTTCGGTTTGCATTTGCGTCTTTGAGTGCGTTTTTGCCTGGGACAGTAAGGAGGTATCGAGCTGAAATTGATATCACGTACTGAGGTCGGTAGTCGCTTGGCGGTGTCAGAGTTTGAAAATTGTAAGTGAAGGCATCGAGGAGTTACGGACGTTTATGCAGCATGATTTGAAACACGAAGAGCAGAGACGCGCCGGGCCGCGCCGCCTGGCCCAGTGAGCGTAGTTTGCTTTGATATAGGACCGTGTGGCGACGTAAAAAAATACTAGTTTCCACAGTAGAATGAAAGGAGAGTATCGGAAAGTGGTTAATTTGTAATTACATGTGACGAAGAAGTAGCTTTTGCGTGAGTTTGTGTAATCGGTTTTTCTTTTCGGTTTGCATTTGCGTCTTTGAGTGCGTTTTTGCCTGGGACAGTAAGGAGGTATCGAGCTGAAATTGATATCACGTACTGAGGTCGGTAGTCGCTTGGCGGTGTCAGAGTTTGAAAATTGTAAGTGAAGGCATCGAGGAGTTACGGACGTTTATGCAGCATGATTTGAAACACGAAGAGCAGAGACGCGCCGGGCCGCGCCGCCTGGCCCAGTGAGCGTAGTTTGCTTTGATATAGGACCGTGTGGCGACGTAAAAAAATACTAGTTTCCACAGTAGAATGAAAGGAGAGTATCGGAAAGTGGTTAATTTGTAATTACATGTGACGAAGAAGTAGCTTTTGCGTGAGTTTGTGTAATCGGTTTTTCTTTTCGGTTTGCATTTGCGTCTTTGAGTGCGTTTTTGCCTGGGACAGTAAGGAGGTATCGAGCTGAAATTGATATCACGTACTGAGGTCGGTAGTCGCTTGGCGGTGTCAGAGTTTGAAAATTGTAAGTGAAGGCATCGAGGAGTTACGGACGTTTATGCAGCATGATTTGAAACACGAAGAGCAGAGACGCGCCGGGCCGCGCCGCCTGGCCCAGTGAGCGTAGTTTGCTTTGATATAGGACCGTGTGGCGACGTAAAAAAATACTAGTTTCCACAGTAGAATGAAAGGAGAGTATCGGAAAGTGGTTAATTTGTAATTACATGTGACGAAGAAGTAGCTTTTGCGTGAGTTTGTGTAATCGGTTTTTCTTTTCGGTTTGCATTTGCGTCTTTGAGTGCGTTTTTGCCTGGGACAGTAAGGAGGTATCGAGCTGAAATTGATATCACGTACTGAGGTCGGTAGTCGCTTGGCGGTGTCAGAGTTTGAAAATTGTAAGTGAAGGCATCGAGGAGTTACGGACGTTTATGCAGCATGATTTGAAACACGAAGAGCAGAGACGCGCCGGGCCGCGCCGCCTGGCCCAGTGAGCGTAGTTTGCTTTGATATAGGACCGTGTGGCGACGTAAAAAAATACTAGTTTCCACAGTAGAATGAAAGGAGAGTATCGGAAAGTGGTTAATTTGTAATTACATGTGACGAAGAAGTAGCTTTTGCGTGAGTTTGTGTAATCGGTTTTTCTTTTCGGTTTGCATTTGCGTCTTTGAGTGCGTTTTTGCCTGGGACAGTAAGGAGGTATCGAGCTGAAATTGATATCACGTACTGAGGTCGGTAGTCGCTTGGCGGTGTCAGAGTTTGAAAATTGTAAGTGAAGGCATCGAGGAGTTACGGACGTTTATGCAGCATGATTTGAAACACGAAGAGCAGAGACGCGCCGGGCCGCGCCGCCTGGCCCAGTGAGCGTAGTTTGCTTTGATATAGGACCGTGTGGCGACGTAAAAAAATACTAGTTTCCACAGTAGAATGAAAGGAGAGTATCGGAAAGTGGTTAATTTGTAATTACATGTGACGAAGAAGTAGCTTTTGCGTGAGTTTGTGTAATCGGTTTTTCTTTTCGGTTTGCATTTGCGTCTTTGAGTGCGTTTTTGCCTGGGACAGTAAGGAGGTATCGAGCTGAAATTGATATCACGTACTGAGGTCGGTAGTCGCTTGGCGGTGTCAGAGTTTGAAAATTGTAAGTGAAGGCATCGAGGAGTTACGGACGTTTATGCAGCATGATTTGAAACACGAAGAGCAGAGACGCGCCGGGCCGCGCCGCCTGGCCCAGTGAGCGTAGTTTGCTTTGATATAGGACCGTGTGGCGACGTAAAAAAAATACTAGTTTCCACAGTAGAATGAAAGGAGAGTATCGGAAAGTGGTTAATTTGTAATTACATGTGACGAAGAAGTAGCTTTTGCGTGAGTTTGTGTAATCGGTTTTTCTTTTCGGTTTGCATTTGCGTCTTTGAGTGCGTTTTTGCCTGGGACAGTAAGGAGGTATCGAGCTGAAATTGATATCACGTACTGAGGTCGGTAGTCGCTTGGCGGTGTCAGAGTTTGAAAATTGTAAGTGAAGGCATCGAGGAGTTACGGACGTTTATGCAGCATGATTTGAAACACGAAGAGCAGAGACGCGCCGCGCCGGGCCGCGCCGCCTGGCCCAGTGAGCGTAGTTTGCTTTGATATAGGACCGTGTGGCGACGTAAAAAAATACTAGTTTCCACAGTAGAATGAAAGGAGAGTATCGGAAAGTGGTTAATTTGTAATTACATGTGACGAAGAAGTAGCTTTTGCGTGAGTTTGTGTAATCGGTTTTTCTTTTCGGTTTGCATTTGCGTCTTTGAGTGCGTTTTTGCCTGGGACAGTAAGGAGGTATCGAGCTGAAATTGATATCACGTACTGAGGTCGGTAGTCGCTTGGCGGTGTCAGAGTTTGAAAATTGTAAGTGAAGGCATCGAGGAGTTACGGACGTTTATGCAGCATGATTTGAAACACGAAGAGCAGAGACGCGCCGGGCCGCGCCGCCTGGCCCAGTGAGCGTAGTTTGCTTTGATATAGGACCGTGTGGCGACGTAAAAAAATACTAGTTTCCACAGTAGAATGAAAGGAGAGTATCGGAAAGTGGTTAATTTGTAATTACATGTGACGAAGAAGTAGCTTTTGCGTGAGTTTGTGTAATCGGTTTTTCTTTTCGGTTTGCATTTGCGTCTTTGAGTGCGTTTTTGCCTGGGACAGTAAGGAGGTATCGAGCTGAAATTGATATCACGTACTGAGGTCGGTAGTCGCTTGGCGGTGTCAGAGTTTGAAAATTGTAAGTGAAGGCATCGAGGAGTTACGGACGTTTATGCAGCATGATTTGAAACACGAAGAGCAGAGACGCGCCGCGCCGGGCCGCGCCGCCTGGCCCAGTGAGCGTAGTTTGCTTTGATATAGGACCGTGTGGCGACGTAAAAAAATACTAGTTTCCACAGTAGAATGAAAGGAGAGTATCGGAAAGTGGTTAATTTGTAATTACATGTGACGAAGAAGTAGCTTTTGCGTGAGTTTGTGTAATCGGTTTTTCTTTTCGGTTTGCATTTGCGTCTTTGAGTGCGTTTTTGCCTGGGACAGTAAGGAGGTATCGAGCTGAAATTGATATCACGTACTGAGGTCGGTAGTCGCTTGGCGGTGTCAGAGTTTGAAAATTGTAAGTGAAGGCATCGAGGAGTTACGGACGTTTATGCAGCATGATTTGAAACACGAAGAGCAGAGACGCGCCGGGCCGCGCCGCCTGGCCCAGTGAGCGTAGTTTGCTTTGATATAGGACCGTGTGGCGACGTAAAAAAATACTAGTTTCCACAGTAGAATGAAAGGAGAGTATCGGAAAGTGGTTAATTTGTAATTACATGTGACGAAGAAGTAGCTTTTGCGTGAGTTTGTGTAATCGGTTTTTCTTTTCGGTTTGCATTTGCGTCTTTGAGTGCGTTTTTGCCTGGGACAGTAAGGAGGTATCGAGCTGAAATTGATATCACGTACTGAGGTCGGTAGTCGCTTGGCGGTGTCAGAGTTTGAAAATTGTAAGTGAAGGCATCGAGGAGTTACGGACGTTTATGCAGCATGATTTGAAACACGAAGAGCAGAGACGCGCCGGGCCGCGCCGCCTGGCCCAGTGAGCGTAGTTTGCTTTGATATAGGACCGTGTGGCGACGTAAAAAAATACTAGTTTCCACAGT